>NC_080388.1:2222926-2482926 GCF_028751815.1 Salvia miltiorrhiza
ATTCGATCTGAAAATTCAAAATTTCCCCAAAATTCAATATGATCCAAACCATACTATCCGAAAATCAGAATCCGAAAAATTTCGGATAAAATCCGATCCGAACTAAAAAACCAAAATGTGAAAAAAACCAAAATGTGAAAAAAAACAAAAATTCAAAAATAAAAAAATTCGAAAAATTCGAAATACATATCAACAAAACCAATTAGGTAATTACAATCAAATTAAGGTCCAAATTAACAAATCATTAATTATAATCAACCAAGATGAGCGTGTAGAGTTAGAATTTAGAAATATTTAACTATTTAAGAACTAATATATATATATATATATATATATATATATATATATATAATATTATTTATATTATTAATATAATTCAGATTTTAGGTTTCTTCCGGATTTTAAACCTATCAATCTGATCCGATCAAATCCAAAAATCCAGACTTTTCTTAAAAGTCAATCCGATTCGATCCAAAAATCCTAACGAAATTTTAAATTTTGATATGGTTCGGATCGCATATTCGAATTTCGGATATTTTTCTCAACCCTACTTTAATATTGGCTTTATGAAAAATTTAAGTAATTCCAAACAATCCAAATGTGAAATTTTTTCTAATGCCCCAAATTTTATGTCATTTGGTACGGGGTGATTAGGGTATATAATATATCTATGACATATTAATATTTTGTTTGGTACAAAGCACACGAACTTTTATAAATCAAAAGTTTGAAAAATATTATTTAGATTTAAGTGATTTTGTATACCGCCTAAGGAGGTGATATATGTAATAAAAATTATAATCATAATTATTATTAATTTTATATAATTTTAATTCATCATACCAAACAACATATATCTTATAAATATATAATGCATTATGCCAATGATATTAATATAACATATGGTAAGAGATATCTCAGTCAAACATACCACAACTTATCACATGCCGCGTATCAAATGAGAGCTAATAATACGCAAAAGCTTGAAAAGAATAGTTTGAACCTCTTAAACTATACCAAACCGTATGATAAAATAAAATAAAATAACTTTAATCACTTTCAAAACCTTGAGAGAATGAACTAATGTATATAAATTAACTTATTTTGATGTCAATATATGTTACTGTCACAATGTATATATATACATATATAGATATACATGATTTCGAAGATCACACACACAACATTCATAAATAAATACTCCCTCCCTCTTGTAAAAATAGTATTAGGAGGGAGTGATACGAATTTTAATAAAGGTGGTTAAGTATGTCATGATGAATAGAGAAAATGGCCCACCATTAAGGTAGTGTTTTTTTTTTTTTTTTGAGATGGACCATAAAGATAGGGTTAACAAAGATAATTAATTACTATTAATTGTTAGTAAGAGAGGGTCCCAGTCCCACCATGTGATAGAATAAGTAAATAAGTTAATATATTGATGACAATCTATTATGGGATAGTAGTGTCCATAAATAGAATATGACTATTTCTTGTGAACACTCCAAAAATGAAAATTAGGACTACTTTTACGGATTTGATGGAGTAGTAAAATTCTTACAAAATAGTGGAGGGTGCACGTGTCAATTGTAAGCACTCATAATTATTAATAATTCTAAATATTCAGAAATTCAAACCACAGACAGAGACTTATTATCCTAATATTAACAACCACCAAAAAATTACTTAATTGTGATTGAAGTTAGTGATTCCATTTTAATTTCCAGTACGTAGTCTACTATGCTAAAGTTAGGAAACCCTAACTAGCTAGATTTACTTTATATATTCATTTATTACGAAAAAAAAATGTACGAGTGGGGATCAAGCTATATTCAAAACACGGTACTTACGTGTATATATATATATGCTTAATTGGTTGCATGGCCCAGTGGTAGATGATTAATGCCTAAACCCCTAGATCTTGGTATTACCCAAAGAAAGAAAAACACAATCACACTCTAATCATTTAGGTAATTCGAACCTTCGACCTATTAGTTAGGACCGAGGGAAACGTCTTACCAACACATTGCACTTGACTATCCTTATTATTTAAACACTAACATTGGAGTCTCATTTTAGTCAAATTTAAGTCATAGAGAGCTCCAATGGCTACCAAACTCGATCACTGCAAAATCCTCCCTTCTTCTCCAAACCACAACGCTCAAGAACTCACTCTCCCTCTCACACATTTCGACATCCCATTCCTTCAATCCGATCCCGACCAAACCCTAATTTTCTTCGATTTCCAATGCTCCGAGCCTCAATTCCTCGACACAATCCTCCCCGGCCTAAAAAATTCCCTCTCCGCTACCCTCACACACTTCCTCCCCCTAGCCGGAAACATTCTCCTCCCTGCCGGAAACTCCAGCATGCCGGTCATCCGCTACCTCTCCGGCGACTCAGTCTCCCTCACGGTCGCCCGATCCGACCAAAACTTGAGCTATCTCACCGCGAACCACCCAAGGGCCGCCGATGAATTCTACCCTTGCGTCCCCCACTTGCCGCCGGTCACCTCCTCCTCCGCCGCCGCCGTGTTCCCCGCCGTCGCGTTGCAGATCACACTATTCCCGCAGCAGGGAATCTGCATCGGCGTCGCGTATTATCACGCCGCAGGAGATGCTAGTAGCATAGTCAATTTCATCAAATCGTGGGCTTTTGTAAATAAATTTGGTGAGGAATTTTATCTAAAATATGGTGAACTTGTACCGGTATTGGATAGAACCCTAGTTCAAGATCCGGATAGATTAGATTCCAAAGCATGGAATCTCGTAAAAGATTCTAGGGTTTTGCCAGTTGAGATGGAATCTACGGCATTACCCACCAACAAAGTTCGTTCCACATTCCTACTAACACAAAACCAAGTCCGAAACCTCAAGAACTATGTCTTCGCTAATAACCCTAATTTGGACCGCGTTTCATCCTTCGTCGTGATCACCGCTCACGTCTGGAGATGTCTGGTTGAATCCGACGGCGGCGGCGGCGGCGGCAGTGACGAGGCCGTGTTCTTCATGCTCGCCGTGGACTGCCGGGGGCGCCTGCGTCCGCCTCTTCCCGCGGCTTACTTTGGGAACTGCGTGGTGGCCGCGGTTGCGGAATCGAGGCGGGGACTGCTGCTGGAGGGAAAATTAGGGTTTCTCGCCGCGGTGGAGTCCTTGGCCGGGGCGATCGGGAGGGTTTTGCACGGCGAGGGAGGGATCGTGGAGAGCGCGAAATGGCCGTTGGACTTCGCCGATTTTGGCGGGAAATATGTGGTCGCAGTGGCCGGTTCGCCGAGGTTTGACTTGTACGAAGCCGACTTCGGGTGGGGGAGACCGAGGAAGTGCGAGTACGTGCATCTCGATAGGGAGAGATCGATCTCGGTGGCGAAATCGAGGGAGTTTGAGGGGGGATTCGAGATCGGATTGTCGAGGGGGGAGGCGGAGATGGAGGTTTTCGAGTCCGCGTTTCATCGAGGACTCGAAGAAATCTTGAAGATGTAATTATTGATGGTAGCTAGTGTTTCATCTCTTATTCTGTTGAATTAATTTCTATTGTTGGGTCGTTTTCATGATCACTTGATATGGTATATGAATAAGATTATGGAATAGAGGATCTCGTCATCCGGTAAAACTATCGTTAATGTTGTAGAATTTGTGTTTTCCATATTAACCCCACATTTCATGTGTGCTAGCTAACATGTATCCCACTACTTCAATTTGTTATTCCAAGTAAAATATTCCTCCGTCCACGAAAACAAGACCTAACTTAAAAAAGAAGAGTGGTACAAATTATAAGAAAATCTGTATTGATTTTTTTAATGAGGGAAGAACGAATTTGAAAATTGAAAAAAGTTAATTAAACTAATGAACAGAGAAATGAGCTCACAACTTAATGACAGCAGAAAGGGCTCACAAATTAATTAAATCATTATTAAAAGTATGTTATGATATACGTATTTAAGTAGACGATGAAAATAACAAATTAAATTTTATTTTCGTGAATGGAGATATATATATATATATATATGTATATATATATATATATATATATTGAGGAAAATGAGAGCTATATTTTAAGAGTAGTGCTATTTAGACAAAATTTGCTCGAACCAAAAAAGGTTAAGAAATGGGTTTGTTAAGAAAGGTACCATCTATATATATATGAGTAAATTTTGTACAAATATCACCAAAGTCTACTACTCCCAAGTGGAGAATTCTTATGCTCAAGTTCGAAAACAAAGTTTTAGATTTAGGCTTTAGCAAGAGAATCCGCATCGCCTACACGATAGTGGCCTACTTGTGTAAGGCTCGCATCGTGTAAGGCGATGCAGCCCTCCCTTACACGAGGGCTACACATTCTAACGTGTAGTCCGATCGGCCGTTCAAAATAGGCGCGTGTTTGACACGCGCCATTAAAAATATATATATATATATATATATATATATATATATATATATATATATATATTCAAATTTTGAATTTGATTGCCTCGATTTTCGTGATTTTTTTTTTAATCTCTTCTTTATCTTCTCTTTTTCTTCTTCTTCTTCTTCCTCATTTTCTTCCTTCACCTTCTTCATCTTCCTCACTTCTTCCTTTCTTCCTCTCTCTACACCATCCATGGATCCACACAACCCAAATTACTATGACGTAAATTGGTGCCCCGATCTATCCGACGACTATCATCCCAATTTGTCAGGATGTAACTGACAAACATGGTTTTCATACCTCAATTCCACATGTTTTGTTGTCATTTCCCTTCATGTTTTGCTTGTGAATGCTTGTTTGTGCCCGAATATTTAGTTTTATGAAGATTTGATATCTTGGTGTAGTTTTGGAGTAATTTCAGGAAAAATAAAGGATTAATTGGAGCATTTTGAAGATATGAGATTGAAGTACGTCTCGAGAGGAATCCGTGAGCGCAAACGGCGACCAAATCCGAGTCCGGACGAGGGAGAACGGAGCAAAACGAGCGGACTGTGCAAAACGCCCAGTACCCCGCGGTCACCACCCGCGGCCGCGGGGTGGGACCGCGGGTCAGCTGTTCCCAATTCCAGGGGTGTACCGCGGTCACCACCCGCGGCCGCGGGGCGGGACCGCGGGTTCCCTGAGTTTTGCCCACGTTTGAGCACCACGGGCGCGGGCCATGACCGCGGGAAAAGAGCGGAGTCGCGTTTTTCAGCCCTTAAACCCCTTTCTCCCCCTTTTCCTCACATTATTCATCTTCCCCAACCTCATACTCACCCATTTCCATCTTCCCCAATTCATTCACACCAAACCCTAGCTTCCATTACCACATCTTTTTACCAAGATTGAAGGCATTGAAGAGGAGAGAAGATTGAAGAAAGCTCATTAATAGGATTTGTCACTTCTTACTCTCTCTTTCATTTATGTATTTCTTTGATTTTGGTTTGTTGTTTGTGAACATGTTTGGATAAAATCCCCCATTGGTTTGGGGATTAGGCTCATGGATGATGTGATAGATTGATTATTATGCTTAATATATGTATTGATTATTTCCTTGTTATTATCTTTTCAAGCCCTAGCTTTAATTCTTGTATGGATTGTTGGCCACTTTCTATGCATTTCTAATTTGTGATTTGAATCGGGAGAGGATAATCATAATAGATTAGGAGCTTGAAACATATTGACTCAATAAACCGGGAGGTTGAGAGTTGGGTGAGAGTTTACCGATCATTTGTGCTCTTGGGAGTTATAGGTAAGAAGTTGACCGGGGACGGCAACTATGACCCGTAATCTACAGTTTTAGTCGTCCGGGAGGGGGCTAGAACTAGTGGGGAGATCACTCTAGATAAATAGGAATCTCCGCTCTGCAAGCAACGAGAATGATGAAGAAAGGACACCCAGCCTACCTCGTATATTTACACGGAGAATCGGGAACCGAAAGGAGCGTAGAAGATGTAGCAATTGTACGAGACTTTTCAGATGTATTTCCAGAGATTCTGCCAGGGCCGCCACCGGACAGACCAATTGAGTTTACCATTGATTTGTAGCCCGGGGCAACTCACATTTCAAAGGCACCGTACCGGATGGCTCCTAAAGAGTTGGAAGAACTTAAGATACAACTTCAAGAACTTTTAGATCTTGGATTCATTAGGCCAAGTGTATCACCTTGGGGTGGACCCGTACTTTTTGTGAAGAAAAAGGATAGCACATTGTGAATGTGCATAGACTATAGAGAACTGAACAAAGTAACACTCAAGGACAAATATCTTTTGCCAAGGATAGATGACCTCTTCGACCAACTCAAGGGAGCAAGCGTGTTCTCGAAGATTGATTTGCGATCTGGTTATCACTAGCTGAAGATTCAACCAGAAGACGTACCTAAGACGGCGTTTCGAACTAGGTATGGCCATTACGAATTTGTAGTTGTGCCATTCGGGCTATCCAACGCACCAGCCGTATTCATGGACCTCATGAATCGAGTTTTCCATCCATGTTTAGACAAATTTGTCTTAGTATTCATAGATGACATCTTAGTATACTCGAAAGACGAGAAAGACCATGAGGAACATCTGAGAATTGTCCTAGAAATGTTGAGGACGGAGCGCCTTTATGCCAAATTCAGCAAGTGCGAGTTTTGGCTCAGTGAAGTCACGTTTTTAGGACATATTGTGTCATCAGAAGGGATTAAAGTAGACCCTGAGAAAGTGTAAGCGGTGCGCGAACGGAGATCGCTTACTAACCCTAATGAGATAATAAGTTTCTTAGGATTGGCAGGTTACTATCAGAGGTTCATAGAAGGATTTTCCAAAATCGCAGAGCCAATGACGCAACTACTCAGGACGGGAATAAAATTTCCTTGGACAGAGGAGTGCAAGAAGAGCTTCCAAGAACTCAAGGAAAAGTTAACTACGACACCAGTGTTAGCCGTCCCAACAGCTGATAAGGAATACGTGATCTATACAGACGCGTCCAACAAAATGGACTTGGTTGCGCATTAATGCAAGAAGGAAGAGTGATAGCATACGCATCGCAATAGCTTAGACCACATGAACTAAACTACCCGACCCATGATCTAGAGTTGGCTGCGGTGGTGCACGCACTAAAGATTTGGAGACATCACCTATATGGAGTTAGGTGCGAGATATTCACGGACCACAAAAGCCTAAAATACTTTTTCGAGCAAAAGGACCTTAACATGAGACAAAGGAGATGGCTCGAACTAGTGAAAAATTATGACTGCGGTATTAACTACCACCCAGGCAAGGCCAACGTAGTGGCTGATGCATTGAGTCGTAAGCCTCAATCTAAATTGGGATATCTTACCACTCAAGAGGATGAGCTCATAAGAGAATTTGAAAAAAAAAATGAGCATAGAAGTGGTCAAACCACCAAGAACGATAGCAAGCGTTGTTGCAACGGTACCTAACTAGAGGAAGATGATCGTAGAAGCACAAAGAAAAGACGAGAAGATGGAAAAGCTAAGGGAAGCGGTAAGGAAAAGAGGCGTCAAGAATTATCAAGAAGCATCAGATAATGCTATTCTCTTTGAAGGAAGGATATGCATCCCCCACGATGATGAACTTAAGGATAAAATCATGAGCGAAGCTTACGATACCCCTTATACTGCCCACCTGGGGAGCACTAAGATGTATCAAGATCTAAAGAAGCATTTTTGGTGGGAAGGCATGAAAAGAGACATAGCATCCTTTGTAGAGAGATGTCTAGCTTGCCAACAAGTGAAGGCCCTACACCAAAGGCCATATGGAAAACTACAACCGTTAGAAATTCCAGAATGGAAGTGGGAGCACATAGCAATGGATTTTGTGACCAGTCTACCCAAAACAAAGAGAGAAAACACTACCATTTGGGTAATAGTGGATCGACTCACAAAATGTGCTCATTTTATACCAATACCGATCACACACGAATCAGACAAGCTAGCTCAGTTGTATGTGCGAGAGATTGTACGCTTACACGGCGTACCCGTGTCGATTAATTCAGACCGAGACTCAAACTTCACATCTACATTTTGGAAGAGTTTGCAGAAAGAGTTAGGCACAAGGCTAAATTTTAGCACCGCCTTCCACCCGCAGACAGATGGGCAGTCGGAAAGGACAATTCAGACTTTCGAAGACATGTTGAGAACAGTGGTGTTAGACAGAGGTGAAAGTTGGGAATCAGTGTTGCCGCTGATTGAGTTTGCCTACAACAATAGCTACCAGGCGACCATTGACATGGCACCTTACGAGGCGTTGTATGGAAGAAAATGCAGACCACCACTTTACTGGGATGAAGTGGGTGAGAGAAAAAATCCTAGGATCGGACACGGTCAGTGAAATAATTGAGATAGTTTGTCATATTAGAGAAAGAATAAAAGAAGCACAAGATAGACAGAAATCGTATGCTGATATGCGCCGAACTAAGTTAGATTTTAAAGTAGGAGGCAAAGTCTTCCTAAAAGTATTACCCTCCAAGGGAATAACTAGGATTGACGTAAAAGAAAAGATTACACCACAACTTGTGCGACCATATGAGATTTTAGAAAATAGGCCCAATAGCCTATAGATTGGTGTTACCGCCAAGTTATGAGAATGTCCAATGTTTTTCACATATCCCAACTCAAGAAGTATGTTTTGGATCCAAATGACGTGATCCACCCAAAACGAAATGAAAGCTTGAAGGTAAGATGCTAGAAAGATATCAGAACTTTAGCGATGATATGCAAATTTCGGGACGAAATTTTTGTTAAGAGGGGTAGTATGTAGTAGCCCGCTATTTTATTTTATGATTAAGAGCAACAAATGCAATATTTATTTTTACATCTTTCAGTTGATTTAATCCAGTGATTAATATTCAGTTAATTCAGCTCAAAGTTCTGAATTAGATGCCATTACCTGAGATGACCACGATTGAATTATTGAGTAGTCAATGATTTATTTCAGATTATAACTGACTTAGCAAAGTCATGTTATTTATTAAGTGCAATAGAAATATTATTTATATTATTAGTTGTTATTATTTTTGTACTTGCTTAAGTCGTGAATTTATTCCGGCTTGTGAGGAGAATTAAATCTTTGGATTTAATTTAGATTTTAGTCCGTGAATTAAATCTGCGGATTTAATTTAGATTATTCTAGCAAAGCAGGAAATCAGATATCGAGCAGATATACAAACACGCGATATTAACAAATCCGAAACTAGTATTTTATTAATCACACGTTACTATATTACAGATTTATAACATCCCACATTGGGTATATCCACCAAATCTTCTATTCTTACTTCCTCCAACTCTATTACATAACCTACTCTAGTACACAATCTGCCAAGAAGCCAATAAAGAAAAGAAGTGGGAGATATGAAATGTCTGGGGCTATACAAAATCTGCAGTAGCCTCCAATTCCCTCCAATCAAAGAGTGCTACTTTATCAAAAGAAGGAAAAGAGAAAAGGAGGAAAGAAGAGAACGTGTGAGTGCAACAAAAAGGTGAAAAGAAACATCAAGTACTGTTACAGCACTCCCCTCCCTTCAACTCTGCGGCCACCTACTCACAGTCATACTATAGTACAAAGTAGCGGTCTTTCAGCCGCACACCTTATACCTAATCCTATTCCTTCACTTGTAAGCTCTCTTATGGTATTAAGATAGTCAAATAGCCAACTTCACTTCAAAGAAAAAAACACCAGCCATAATTCTTTTCTTTCTTTTAGGCGCACCAAGGTTCAGAGAGGGAGGGTTATTTCTTTCAACTCCAGCCTTGATTTCGAAGAGGTAAGTTGTAGCTTGAACTTCCCCATTCTTCCATAGTTCACCTGCATTCGTTAAGGAATCATTTTTATTTCAGTCATTCTCCTACTGAAATCAATAGCAGCAGCCACCAAACACCAAACAATTACAAGGTAATTGCTAAACTCAGTTATTCTAGTCAATGTTACATGCTCATACCCATCAAGGCATCTTTTAAAAAAAAATACTGAGTACATAAATGAGTCTATATACTTAAGGGGCTTAGCAATCACGAAGTCAGTAAGAACTCTTATGATATATAAACAACTACATGCTTAGTTTAACCTTGCATAATAGATATATATAGGAACCAAGAGGATCACATTTACATTGAACTAGAAAGAAAGAACCATAGCTTGCTACTTTTGCATTTATACCAAGAGATGGGACCGAACCTTCGTCGATGAGAAATTCGGAATCAGCCGGAGGCTGACTGCTTGTTCGTTGAGGCGGAAGAGCCTTCCTCCGACGGCAGACAACGATACCGGCCAAGGAAAGCGCGACGGCATCAAACCAGGGGCGACAGACCATCGGTGCTTCTGAGGACCCAGAGCGGCTGCCCTGTTCGTCGAGACAAAGGAGCTTTGATGACGACAAAGGACGACGGCGAGTCTTCAGGAATGGGAGGCGAGGTTGAACGGCGACCCTCGCTGAGTTTGGGGATTTCTTCAACAGCAGCGGCGGTGGTTTCGCTCAATCGAGAGGAAGCCAGGGCCGGCCGCGAAGCTGTACTCGAGAAGATCGAGATAGGGGGAAGAACGGCGTCAGCCTCGTCAATTTCAGAGGCGGCGACGCCAGCCTCGCCGGAGATCCCAGAGGCGGCGAATCCAGAGATAGAAGCTAGGGCTCGATTGGGTTGCTTCGCCGAGACTGAGAAAGGTGAATCGGATGAGAGGGGCGACGCCCTTGGCCGGGCATAATCTCACCGGGGTCATTCGCGGCGGATGCCTCAAGAAGATGATGACGGCGGCAGATTTTGGCAGAGAAGGGGCGGACGAACTGGATCTATGAACGGAATTCAGAAAATCGAGAGAGAGAGCGAGGCGACGTCGGCTTCGCCGATTGACGGCCAGAGAACCACGGCAGTGCCGATTTCAGATTTGGGAGAAAAATTAGGGCTTGCACGACTTCTGGATTTGAGAGAATTAGAGAGATGATTAGCGAGAGGGAGAAATGTATGAGGAGGAACGGAGGCATGACCTTGCCGGGCTTAGGCGGCGGCGACGCCGGCAACCTCGTCGGAGCCGAGGTCGAGAGAGCTCGACTGGATTTTGAGTTTTTTTTCAGTGAGAGAGAAAAGAGAGAAGTGTGCGTCTGTTTGAGAGAGAGAGAGACCGAGTGGGAGAGATAAGGAAGGATTTGGGCCATTTTATGTGGGCCGAATTTTGGGCTTGTTTTTTTTAAAACTTGGGCTTTGTTTAATTTGTTTTGGGCCTTTCTTTTTTTTTTACAATTGGGCTAAGTTTAATTATCTAACTTGGGCCCAGTATTAATTATTTTAGTTGGGCTGCTACCATTTCATTTGGGCCCAAATTTATTTAATTATTTGAGCTCAACAATCTCATCTCAGTTGGGCCTTGTAATAACTATTCAGTCCAAATTTAATTATTTTATTTGGACTCTAAATTTATATATATGAATTGTAATTATTTATTTTAATTCAAGCTCACTCTTAATTAATTATTAGGCTGTATTATGTAGAGCCTTTTAATTATTTGACTTATATTACTACTTCAATTCATATTTGTTTAGCCCAGTTAATTAGACGCAGCTATCCAATTACAATTAATTTCTATGAGGTTATCAAGCGGATCTTCGATTTAGCTACTTTCTTTTATCGATTAAATAGGGCGACATCTATTTATTATCAAGTGGGTTAAAACACTCTAAGATGAGCAGATTAATTATAGTTATGATTCGATTTCATGAAACGAGACTTAGTTAGTTTTCTTAATCCAATAGCCTGTTTATTAATAAAACCCCCGGATTATGACATTAGAATAATAAATCATGCATAAGAGATTCATGCATAGTTCCTCACGCATTCTCATTATTTGAGAATTTTTGCTCGAGCAAATATCTTATTTAAAGTTCTCGCAATAAAGGTCAAGCGGGAGAGCAATAACTAGATTAAGAGCCACTACACCACAACAAGAGTTGCTATCAGGTGGGCATTACTTTCATATATATCAAATGAGTTTAAATGTTACGTTCAAGCAAGTTATTTCATGACTAAATTAATTGAAGTTATTTCAAATATTGTCTTGCCATAAAATGTTTCAATTTCAGTATGATATCTATCTGATGTTACTTTTATCATGTAATCGAATTCGGGTCTTGAGCAGTTGATAGCTATCCTGCCAGGGCTAGTGTACACCAGTGACCGTGAGTCATCTAGCGGGTTGGCCGGTCAAGTGACCGTGAGAGGTGGCCACCTCTCCGGCACAAAGTTCCAGATATGATAGATTACAAGAGAACTTAGACTGCAGTCGAACTTTAAGAATCACAAATGAATTTAGTAAGCTTGGGCTTATTTCATGAAAAACTCCCTTGCTGTACTGTTTATGATGGCATGACAATTTACAACTTTACGAAGCATGTTATATTTCATAGTAGGCATATGTGCCCACTGAGTACCTTTGTACTCAGCCCTGCATGTATTTCTAAATGTGCAGGTTGAGCAGTAGCCGATGGTGATGAAGTGACGAGCAGGAACTTCTTTTGTCTCGACAATATATATATATATATTTTGAAAAACTCTTGGGTACATGTCTTCATACATGTAATCAGAAACCTTATTACTTCCGCTGCGTACTCAAAGAAGTCTTATGTTATTATGGCTAAGTCGGAAATATCCGAACTTACTAGTTCAATCGAATCATTGCAACTAAACCTTCGTTATATATATATTAGATGTTTCCTTCGTTATTAATGAAAAGTATGATCCTTCTCTATTTATTCATTCCCCTTTTCTACTCCCGCTTCTTATCTCCCTCCCTTAGTCATGGTTTCCCGGTTTAATTATCCTTAATTAAGTCCGGTCGTGACAGAGTGGTATCAGAGCAGTTCGTTTGCTCTGAACCCAAGAGTTACCCAATTAGTCCTAAATTTGATATTAGTATGAAAGAGTCAGTCAACAAAAGCTCATCACTTCATCACATCGTCACGCTCAACAAGAAAGAAAGAGGTAATGATTTTTTTTAAAAACATTGAAAAGTTCACGTTTCATGCGACTGTACCGATGCTTATATTTAAGTTTTATATCTTTTCGATTGATTAGATATCTCAATGAACTTAGATGCGTTAAGAATGCATGATCACTGTTACAAGAAGAGCAAGAAAACTAAAAACTCAGTTATATCTCACTATAGTTATAGTGAGGAGCCTAGAAAGAGGAAGAAAATCAAATGTCACTTCAAGAGACACGAGAATTCAATGAGAAAAGATACAATGAGATGAAAAGAAGAGTGTCACACATGAGTCCGTGACACGAGAATAGTTCCTTATTCAGGCTGTTCACCCGTGACAAAATACTAAATCAACCATTGCCTTACCGACAAGAACTTACTTGAGACATTGCTCATAGCGATGAGTATGACTTATGCAAATTAGCTAGAGGTTGTGTGATGAGCCAAGACTCATTTCTAACCTTCAATTATCACCAGTTATGGCATGAAGAGAACCTTCATGATTTATGTTCGAACTTTAGAGTAAGACTCGCATAGGGTCATAACGCTTTGTATAATGATGTTATAGTATTATGATTAGAACTGTCAGCTTATAGTTTCAGATATTCAGAACCTTTTTATTTAAATTACTTATTTCATTAAGCGGGAACACGATGAAGAATCCCTATTGATTACGATCACCTGCTACGAATCGAAAAGATGAGTTGTGGCATAGATAATTTGCAATTACCAACCATTATGATTAATCAGAAAATTTACGCAGTATGTAAGATGGTTCAGAGTTCAACAAGAGCCATAGTATCGACAACGACTTTATGCTATTAGGTATACATACCTTAGCCTATTAGAGACATCGCCTCAGTTAGAATGTCTTGGATTAGACATTCAGTTTAGTAACCAGAATGAAAGCGTTGACTAAAGTCGTTCCATGATTTTGTATTGTGTGTGGTTACACATACCTTGCAAAGATGCCCAGAGATGCAAAATTCATTTCCTGTAAAGGCATGAGAGAGTGCTTCGAATTACATAAATGCATTACAAGCATTATGAGAATGAACGCTAGATACAAGAAGTACGATATTAAGATCATTCAAAGGATGAATATTGAATAAGGTCGAATGTGTTTGAATGGTCTTGTTTCGTGTAAAGAAGATTTTAAGAAAGTGTTGATTTTAGGAAGAAGACCCAAGCTTGGGAAGCTTCAGCGTATTTTCAAGGATAAATTTTAGATGTAAAAAAAAAAAAAAAAAAAAAAAGTAGAGATCTCAGACCAGAAATACCTTTTGCAGCCCAATAAACAAAGAGTTACCAAGTTCGGAAAAGTAATTTCGTGTGACTGAGAAATAATTGTGTTGGACCTGGCCAGTCCACATGACCAAAATCTCAGTAGTCGTCATATATGGGTCTCTAAACCTATATATTTAAATTTTCATCTGAAAAGCCAAGCGGGTTCAGATTATTAGGTCATTTCGTTTCGACCTTTTAGTCAATTCATTTCTACCCTAAGGTCATTCCTTTTCAATTGTTTGACAAAATTGTTGAAACACTTTGCCAAATTGTCTTTTGTGATTTCAATCATTGTGGTTTATTAGTTGTTAGTAGATTTCCGGTGACCTAAAGACAAACAAGTATTCACCAGATTAAATTCATCTGGCACGTATGCCTCGATCGAAGGGTCAAGCACGTGATCCAACTAGACCATCTCTTATGGATTTAGTAGAACGTTATTTGTGTTTTTCAGAAACGTTGATTGTTCTGATGCTTTTTATGCCCTTATGCTGGCTTAGTTGTTTGACTAGTACTAGTACTGAAACGCTGGTCCACAGGGCGTAATGTGACTAAGTTCTTTTGTGATAACTGCTAGACAACCAGTCCACCACGTGTAGTACTTAGATAGATGAGTAGATCTATATCCAAATGTTAATGAAATAGTTTTTATTGATGTAAATTTCCTATGTCTATTCAGCAACCTATTTGGTCTTTTGCGGCAAGTCACTTCTGCCACGTGTTACTTATATGCTTGCATGAGAAAGAGTCCGAACAAGATTTGAGAATCAAGAAACAATTTACAGAAGTGATGATATGCATCTGTATGTTTTATAATGCGTTAATGACTATATGTCAACTCATCAGTATGCCACCAAATGAGGGTGTCCGAGAGGAGGGAAAAATTCCCCGAGATAATGGAAAAGGCCCAGTACCGGGGCCAGAACAAGCCCCACTAACCATACAACAAAAATGTAGAATAGAATAACTATTTCTACAAGAAAACCCACTTGTCTTCGATAAGATAGGAGATCCTACGAAGGCTGAGAAGCTAGTGAGCGCATCTTCAATTTCTTACGCATGAACGTCTCGCGTATCCTTTCAACTGACTTATGGTGGGAAGCAAGGAGGAAGACAATGACACCTGAACAGTTAGGGAATTTAACGTGGGAATAGTTTAAGACTGGAATATATGACAAGTATATACCCAAAAGCTATCGCAAAAAGAAAAGAAATGGAATTTTACAATACGAAGCAGGGAAGAACAACAATTACTCCATATGACATGATGTTCTGCGATACGTCAAGATATGCACTAGAGCAAGTAGACACATATGAAAAGATGGTTAAAAGAATTCTGTGTCGGACTGAGGCACAAGATTAGAATGGCTTTGGCAAGCCATGGTGGATCGTCTTACGTGGAGTCGCTTAGCAAAGCGTTAGGCATTGAGGCAGCAATGCTGGGAGAGAAACCAGCAACTGCGCCTACGTCTGCACCTCCACAGACTCGGGCTCAAAACTTTTGAGAAAGAAAAAGAGAATGGGATATAGTAACCCTGGCCAAGCTAAAAAAAGGGCAATAGCAGGGGCAGACGTCCCAACAACGTGGCTATGACACATCAAAACAGATGGGGGATAACAAGTATGGGACTCCACCCTGCCAAAGTGGAACAAGAACCATGGGAAACTCACCAGGACTGGTAATGAAAGTTGTTGCATAGCAACTGGAATGAACATTATACAAATCGTTACCTGAATAAGCAACAAAGGGCGGGTCTCAGGCTAAACTCGCCTGTTCAAACTCTGCATTTGAGCAATCCAAGCTTTGCCCAACCATACCAAGAGCAATAACCACGCCAGCGATAGCAACAACAGCAATAATAGCACATGTGTGCTTGAATTTAGAGCTGAGCATAAAAAAAAAAAAAGAAATATTCAAGTTGGAGTGAACAACTCGTATGTTATGCCAATGAGAGACATATACATAATTTTAGGAATGGAATGGCTAGTTGAGAACTATGCCACCATCATTTGCAATGAAAGTCAAATTTGTTTTCGACCACCAGGAAGGGAGCCGTCACATTTCCACGGAATTAGCATGGGGAGAAGAAAAATGATCATCTCCGCTCTGCAAGCAACGAGAATGATGAAGAAAGGACACCCAGCCTACCTCGTATATTTACACGGAGAATCGGGAACCGAAAGGAGCAGTAGAAGATGTAGCAATTGTACGAGACTTTTCAGATGTATTTCCAGAGATTCTGCCAGGGCCGCCACCGGACAGACCAATTGAGTTTACCATTGATTTGTAGCCCGGGGCAACTCACATTTCAAAGGCACCGTACCGGATGGCTCCTAAAGAGTTGGAAGAACTTAAGATACAACTTCAAGAACTTTTAGATCTTGGATTCATTAGGCCAAGTGTATCACCTTGGGGTGGCACCCGTACTTTTTGTGAAGAAAAAGGATAGCACATTGTGAATGTGCATAGACTATAGAGAACTGAACAAAGTAACACTCAAGGACAAATATCTTTTGCCAAGGATAGATGACCTCTTCGACCAACTCAAGGGAGCAAGCGTGTTCTCGAAGATTGATTTGCGATCTGGTTATCACTAGCTGAAGATTCAACCAGAAGACGTACCTAAGACGGCGTTTCGAACTAGGTATGGCCATTACGAATTTGTAGTTGTGCCATTCGGGCTATCCAACGCACCAGCCGTATTCATGGACCTCATGAATCGAGTTTTCCATCCATATTTAGACAAATTTGTCTTAGTATTCATAGATGACATCTTAGTATACTCGAAAGACGAGAAAGACCATGAGGAACATCTGAGAATTGTCCTAGAAATGTTGAGGACGGAGCGCCTTTATGCCAAATTCAGCAAGTGCGAGTTTTGGCTCAGTGAAGTCACGTTTTTAGGACATATTGTGTCATCAGAAGGGATTAAAGTAGACCCTGAGAAAGTGTAAGCGGTGCGCGAACGGAGATCGCTTACTAACCCTAATGAGATAATAAGTTTCTTAGGATTGGCAGGTTACTATCAGAGGTTCATAGAAGGATTTTCCAAAATCGCAGAGCCAATGACGCAACTACTCAGGACGGGAATAAAATTTCCTTGGACAGAGG
The DNA here is from genome assembly GCF_028751815.1 of Salvia miltiorrhiza. Classification (NCBI taxonomy): domain Eukaryota; kingdom Viridiplantae; phylum Streptophyta; class Magnoliopsida; order Lamiales; family Lamiaceae; genus Salvia; species Salvia miltiorrhiza. The sequence continues at coordinate 2,240,243 of NC_080388.1, forward strand.
AGTGCAAGAAGAGCTTCCAAGAACTCAAGGAAAAGTTAACTACGACACCAGTGTTAGCCGTCCCAACAGCTGATAAGGAATACGTGATCTATACAGACGCGTCCAACAAAATGGACTTGGTTGCGCATTAATGCAAGAAGGAAGAGTGATAGCATACGCATCGCAATAGCTTAGACCACATGAACTAAACTACCCGACCCATGATCTAGAGTTGGCTGTGGTGGTGCACGCACTAAAGATTTGGAGACATCACCTATATGGAGTTAGGTGCGAGATATTCACGGACCACAAAAGCCTAAAATACTTTTTCGAGCAAAAGGACCTTAACATGAGACAAAGGAGATGGCTCGAACTAGTGAAAAATTATGACTGCGGTATTAACTACCACCCAGGCAAGGCCAACGTAGTGGCTGATGCATTGAGTCGTAAGCCTCAATCTAAATTGGGATATCTTACCACTCAAGAGGATGAGCTCATAAGAGAATTTGAAAAAAAAAAATGAGCATAGAAGTGGTCAAACCACCAAGAACGATAGCAAGCGTTGTTGCAACGGTACCTAACTAGAGGAAGATGATCGTAGAAGCACAAAGAAAAGACGAGAAGATGGAAAAGCTAAGGGAAGCGGTAAGGAAAAGAGGCGTCAAGAATTATCAAGAAGCATCAGATAATGCTATTCTCTTTGAAGGAAGGATATGCATCCCCCACGATGATGAACTTAAGGATAAAATCATGAGCGAAGCTTACGATACCCCTTATACTGCCCACCTGGGGAGCACTAAGATGTATCAAGATCTAAAGAAGCATTTTTGGTGGGAAGGCATGAAAAGAGACATAGCATCCTTTGTAGAGAGATGTCTAGCTTGCCAACAAGTGAAGGCCCTACACCAAAGGCCATATGGAAAACTACAACCGTTAGAAATTCCAGAATGGAAGTGGGAGCACATAGCAATGGATTTTGTGACCAGTCTACCCAAAACAAAGAGAGAAAACACTACCATTTGGGTAATAGTGGATCGACTCACAAAATGTGCTCATTTTATACCAATACCGATCACACACGAATCAGACAAGCTAGCTCAGTTGTATGTGCGAGAGATTGTACGCTTACACGGCGTACCCGTGTCGATTAATTCAGACCGAGACTCAAACTTCACATCTACATTTTGGAAGAGTTTGCAGAAAGAGTTAGGCACAAGGCTAAATTTTAGCACCGCCTTCCACCCGTAGACAGATGGGCAGTCGGAAAGGACAATTCAGACTCTCGAAGACATGTTGAGAACAGTGGTGTTAGACAGAGGTGAAAGTTGGGAATCAGTGTTGCCGCTGATTGAGTTTGCCTACAACAATAGCTACCAGGCGACCATTGACATGGCACCTTACGAGGCGTTGTATGGAAGAAAATGCAGACCACCACTTTACTGGGATGAAGTGGGTGAGAGAAAAATCCTAGGATCGGACACGGTCAGTGAAATAATTGAGATAGTTTGTCATATTAGAGAAAGAATAAAAGAAGCACAAGATAGACAGAAATCGTATGCTGATATGCGCCGAACTAAGTTAGATTTTAAAGTAGGAGGCAAAGTCTTCCTAAAAGTATTACCCTCCAAGGGAATAACTAGGATTGACGTAAAAGAAAATATTACACCACAACTTGTGCGACCATATGAGATTTTAGAAAATAGGCCCAATAGCCTATAGATTGGTGTTACCGCCAAGTTATGAGAATGTCCAATGTTTTTCACATATCCCAACTCAAGAAGTATGTTTTGGATCCAAATGACGTGATCCACCCAAAACGAAATGAAAGCTTGAAGGTAAGATGCTAGAAAGATATCAGAACTTTAGCGATGATATGCAAATTTCGGGACGAAATTTTTGTTAAGAGGGGTAGTATGTAGTAGCCCGCTATTTTATTTTATGATTAAGAGCAACAAATGCAATATTTATTTTTACATCTTTCAGTTGATTTAATCCAGTGATTAATATTCAGTTAATTCAGCTCAAAGTTCTGAATTAGATGCCATTACCTGAGATGACCACGATTGAATTATTGAGTAGTCAATGATTTATTTCAGATTATAACTGACTTAGCAAAGTCATGTTATTTATTAAGTGCAATAGAAATATTATTTATATTATTAGTTGTTATTATTTTTGTACTTGCTTAAGTCGTGAATTTATTCCGGCTTGTGAGGAGAATTAAATCTTTGGATTTAATTTAGATTTTAGTCCGTGAATTAAATCTGCGGATTTAATTTAGATTATTCTAGCAAAGCAGGAAATCAGATATCGAGCAGATATACAAACACGCGATATTAACAAATCCGAAACTAGTATTTTATTAATCACACGTTACTATATTACAGATTTATAACATTCCCACATTGGGTATATCCACCAAATCTTCTATTCTTACTTCCTCCAACTCTATTACATAACCTACTCTAGTACACAATCTGCCAAGAAGCCAATAAAGAAAAGAAGTGGGAGATATGAAATGTCTGGGGCTATACAAAATCTGCAGTAGCCTCCAATTCCCTCCAATCAAGGAAAAGAGTGCTACTTTATCAAAAGAAGGAAAAGAGAAAAGGAGGAAAGAAGAGAACGTGTGAGTGCAACAAAAAGGTGAAAAGAAACATCAAGTACTGTTACAGCACTCCCCTCCCTTCAACTCTGCGGCCACCTACTCATAGTCATACTATAGTACAAAGTAGCGGTCTTTCAGCCGCACACCTTATACCTAATCCTATTCCTTCACTTGTAAGCTCTCTTATGGTATTAAGATAGTCAAATAGCCAACTTCACTTCAAAGAAAAAAACACTAGCCATAATTCTTTTCTTTCTTTTAGGCGCACCAAGGTTCAGAGAGGGAGGGTTATTTCTTTCAACTCCAGCCTTGATTTCGAAGAGGTAAGTTGTAGCTTGAACTTCCCCATTCTTCCATAGTTCACCTGCATTCGTTAAGGAATCATTTTTATTTCAGTCATTCTCCTACTGAAATCAATAGCAGCAGCCACCAAACACCAAACAATTACAAGGTAATTGCTAAACTCAGTTATTCTAGTCAATGTTACATGCTCATACCCATCAAGGCATCTTTTAAAAAAAAATACTGAGTACATAAATGAGTCTATATACTTAAGGGGCTTAGCAATCACGAAGTCAGTAAGAACTCTTATGATATATAAACAACTACATGCTTAGTTTAACCTTGCATAATAGATATATATAGGAACCAAGAGGATCACATTTACATTGAACTAGAAAGAAAGAACCATAGCTTGCTACTTTTGCATTTATACCAAGAGATGGGACCGAACCTTCGTCGATGAGAAATTCGGAATCAGCCGGAGGCTGACTGCTTGTTCGTTGAGGCGGAAGAGCCTTCCTCCGACGGCAGACAACGATACCGGCCAAGGAAAGCGCGACGGCATCAAACCAGGGGCGACAGACCATCGGTGCTTCTGAGGACCCAGAGCGGCTGCCCTGTTCGTCGAGACAAAGGAGCTTTGATGACGACAAAGGACGACGGCGAGTCTTCAGGAATGGGAGGCGAGGTTGAACGGCGACCCTCGCTGAGTTTGGGGATTTCTTCAACAGCAGCGGCGGTGGTTTCGCTCAATCGAGAGGAAGCCAGGGCCGGCCGCGAAGCTGTACTCGAGAAGATCGAGATAGGGGGAAGAACGGCGTCAGCCTCGTCAATTTCAGAGGCGGCGACGCCAGCCTCGCCGGAGATCCCAGAGGCGGCGAATCCAGAGATAGAAGCTAGGGCTCGATTGGGTTGCTTCGCCGAGACTGAGAAAGGTGAATCGGATGAGAGGGGCGACGCCCTTGGCCGGGCATAATCTCACCGGGGTCATTCGCGGCGGATGCCTCAAGAAGATGATGACGGCGGCAGATTTTGGCAGAGAAGGGGCGGACGAACTGGATCTATGAACGGAATTCAGAAAATCGAGAGAGAGAGCGAGGCGACGTCGGCTTCGCCGATTGACGGCCAGAGAACCACGGCAGTGCCGATTTCAGATTTGGGAGAAAAATTAGGGCTTGCACGACTTCTGGATTTGAGAGAATTAGAGAGATGATTAGCGAGAGGGAGAAATGTATGAGGAGGAACGGAGGCATGACCTTGCCGGGCTTAGGCGGCGGCGACGCCGGCAACCTCGTCGGAGCCGAGGTCGAGAGAGCTCGACTGGATTTTGAGTTTTTTTTCAGTGAGAGAGAAAAGAGAGAAGTGTGCGTCTGTTGAGAGAGAGAGAGACCGAGTGGGAGAGATAAGGAAGGATTTGGGCCATTTTATGTGGGCCGAATTTTGGGCTTGTTTTTTTTAAAACTTGGGCTTTGTTTAATTTGTTTTGGGCCTTTCTTTTTTTTTTACAATTGGGCTAAGTTTAATTATCTAACTTGGGCCCAGTATTAATTATTTTAGTTGGGCTGCTACCATTTCATTTGGGCCCAAATTTATTTAATTATTTGAGCTCAACAATCTCATCTCAGTTGGGCCTTGTAATAACTATTCAGTCCAAATTTAATTATTTTATTTGGACTCTAAATTTATATATATGAATTGTAATTATTTATTTTAATTCAAGCTCACTCTTAATTAATTATTAGGCTGTATTATGTAGAGCCTTTTAATTATTTGACTTATATTACTACTTCAATTCATATTTGTTTAGCCCAGTTAATTAGACGCAGCTATCCAATTACGATTAATTTCTATGAGGTTATCAAGCGGATCTTCGATTTAGCTACTTTCTTTTATCGATTAAATAGGGCGACATCTATTTATTATCAAGTGGGTTAAAACACTCTAAGATGAGCAGATTAATTATAGTTATGATTCGATTTCATGAAACGAGACTTAGTTAGTTTTCTTAATCCAATAGCCTGTTTATTAATAAAACCCCCGGATTATGACATTAGAATAATAAATCATGCATAAGAGATTCATGCATAGTTCCTCACGCATTCTCATTATTTGAGAATTTTTGCTCGAGCAAATATCTTATTTAAAGTTCTCGCAATAAAGGTCAAGCGGGAGAGCAATAACTAGATTAAGAGCCACTACACCACAACAAGAGTTGCTATCAGGTGGGCATTACTTTCATATATATCAAATGAGTTTAAATGTTACGTTCAAGCAAGTTATTTCATGACTAAATTAATTGAAGTTATTTCAAATATTGTCTTGCCATAAAATGTTTCAATTTCAGTATGATATCTATCTGATGTTACTTTTATCATGTAATCGAATTCGGGTCTTGAGCAGTTGATAGCTATCCTGCCAGGGCTAGTGTACACCAGTGACCGTGAGTCATCTAGCGGGTTGGCCGGTCAAGTGACCGTGAGAGGTGGCCACCTCTCCGGCACAAAGTTCCAGATATGATAGATTACAAGAGAACTTAGACTGCAGTCGAACTTTAAGAATCACAAATGAATTTAGTAAGCTTGGGCTTATTTCATGAAAAACTCCATTGCTGTACTGTTTATGATGGCATGACAATTTACAACTTTACGAAGCATGTTATATTTCATAGTAGGCATATGTGCCCACTGAGTACCTTTGTACTCAGCCCTGCATGTATTTCTAAATGTGCAGGTTGAGCAGTAGCCGATGGTGATGAAGTGACGAGCAGGAACTTCTTTTGTCTCGACAATATATATATATATATTTTGAAAAACTCTTGGGTACATGTCTTCATACATGTAATCAGAAACCTTATTACTTCCGCTGCGTACTCAAAGAAGTCTTATGTTATTATGGCTAAGTCGGAAATATCCGAACTTACTAGTTCAATCGAATCATTGCAACTAAACCTTCGTTATATATATATTAGATGTTTCCTTCGTTATTAATGAAAAGTATGATCCTTCTCTATTTATTCATTCCCCTTTTCTACTCCCGCTTCTTATCTCCCTCCCTTAGTCATGGTTTCCCGGTTTAATTATCCTTAATTAAGTCCGGTCGTGACAGAGTGGTATCAGAGCAGTTCGTTTGCTCTGAACCCAAGAGTTACCCAATTAGTCCTAAATTTGATATTAGTATGAAAGAGTCAGTCAACAAAAGCTCATCACTTCATCACATCGTCACGCTCAACAAGAAAGAAAGAGGTAATGATTTTTTTTAAAAACATTGAAAAGTTCACGTTTCATGCGACTGTACCGATGCTTATATTTAAGTTTTATATCTTTTCGATTGATTAGATATCTCAATGAACTTAGATGCGTTAAGAATGCATGATCACTGTTACAAGAAGAGCAAGAAAACTAAAAACTCAGTTATATCTCACTATAGTTATAGTGAGGAGCCTAGAAAGAGGAAGAAAATCAAATGTCACTTCAAGAGACACGAGAATTCAATGAGAAAAGATACAATGAGATGAAAAGAAGAGTGTCACACATGAGTCCGTGACACGAGAATAGTTCCTTATTCAGGCTGTTCACCCGTGACAAAATACTAAATCAACCATTGCCTTACCGACAAGAACTTACTTGAGACATTGCTCATAGCGATGAGTATGACTTATGCAAATTAGCTAGAGGTTGTGTGATGAGCCAAGACTCATTTCTAACCTTCAATTATCACCAGTTATGGCATGAAGAGAACCTTCATGATTTATGTTCGAACTTTAGAGTAAGACTCGCATAGGGTCATAACGCTTTGTATAATGATGTTATAGTATTATGATTAGAACTGTCAGCTTATAGTTTCAGATATTCAGAACCTTTTTATTTAAATTACTTATTTCATTAAGCGGGAACACGATGAAGAATCCCTATTGATTACGATCACCTGCTACGAATCGAAAAGATGAGTTGTGGCATAGATAATTTGCAATTACCAACCATTATGATTAATCAGAAAATTTACGCAGTATGTAAGATGGTTCAGAGTTCAACAAGAGCCATAGTATCGACAACGACTTTATGCTATTAGGTATACATACCTTAGCCTATTAGAGACATCGCCTCAGTTAGAATGTCTTGGATTAGACATTCAGTTTAGTAACCAGAATGAAAGCGTTGACTAAAGTCGTTCCATGATTTTGTATTGTGTGTGGTTACACATACCTTGCAAAGATGCCCAGAGATGCAAAATTCATTTCCTGTAAAGGCATGAGAGAGTGCTTCGAATTACATAAATGCATTACAAGCATTATGAGAATGAACGCTAGATACAAGAAGTACGATATTAAGATCATTCAAAGGATGAATATTGAATAAGGTCGAATGTGTTTGAATGGTCTTGTTTCGTGTAAAGAAGATTTTAAGAAAGTGTTGATTTTAGGAAGAAGACCCAAGCTTGGGAAGCTTCAGCGTATTTTCAAGGATAAATTTTAGATGTAAAAAAAAAAAAAAAAAAAAAAAAAGTAGAGATCTCAGACCAGAAATACCTTTTGCAGCCCAATAAACAAAGAGTTACCAAGTTCGGAAAAGTAATTTCGTGTGACTGAGAAATAATTGTGTTGGACCTGGCCAGTCCACATGACCAAAATCTCAGTAGTCGTCATATATGGGTCTCTAAACCTATATATTTAAATTTTCATCTGAAAAGCCAAGCGGGTTCAGATTATTAGGTCATTTCGTTTCGACCTTTTAGTCAATTCATTTCTACCCTAAGGTCATTCCTTTTCAATTGTTTGACAAAATTGTTGAAACACTTTGCCAAATTGTCTTTTGTGATTTCAATCATTGTGGTTTATTAGTTGTTAGTAGATTTCCGGTGACCTAAAGACAAACAAGTATTCACCAGATTAAATTCATCTGGCACGTATGCCTCGATCGAAGGGTCAAGCACGTGATCCAACTAGACCATCTCTTATGGATTTAGTAGAACGTTATTTGTGTTTTTCAGAAACGTTGATTGTTCTGATGCTTTTTATGCCCTTATGCTGGCTTAGTTGTTTGACTAGTACTAGTACTGAAACGCTGGTCCACAGGGCGTAATGTGACTAAGTTCTTTTGTGATAACTGCTAGACAACCAGTCCACCACGTGTAGTACTTAGATAGATGAGTAGATCTATATCCAAATGTTAATGAAATAGTTTTTATTGATGTAAATTTCCTATGTCTATTCAGCAACCTATTTGGTCTTTTGCGGCAAGTCACTTCTGCCACGTGTTACTTATATGCTTGCATGAGAAAGAGTCCGAACAAGATTTGAGAATCAAGAAACAATTTACAGAAGTGATGATATGCATCTGTATGTTTTATAATGCGTTAATGACTATATGTCAACTCATCAGTATGCCACCAAATGAGGGTGTCCGAGAGGAGGGAAAAATTCCCCGAGATAATGGAAAAGGCCCAGTACCGGGGCCAGAACAAGCCCCACTAACCATACAACAAAAATGTAGAATAGAATAACTATTTCTACAAGAAAACCCACTTGTCTTCGATAAGATAGGAGATCCTACGAAGGCTGAGAAGCTAGTGAGCGCATCTTCAATTTCTTACGCATGAACGTCTCGCGTATCCTTTCAACTGACTTATGGTGGGAAGCAAGGAGGAAGACAATGACACCTGAACAGTTAGGGAATTTAACGTGGGAATAGTTTAAGACTGGAATATATGACAAGTATATACCCAAAAGCTATCGCAAAAAGAAAAGAAATGGAATTTTACAATACGAAGCAGGGAAGAACAACAATTACTCCATATGACATGATGTTCTGCGATACGTCAAGATATGCACTAGAGCAAGTAGACACATATGAAAAGATGGTTAAAAGAATTCTGTGTCGGACTGAGGCACAAGATTAGAATGGCTTTGGCAAGCCATGGTGGATCGTCTTACGTGGAGTCGCTTAGCAAAGCGTTAGGCATTGAGGCAGCAATGCTGGGAGAGAAACCAGCAACTGCGCCTACGTCTGCACCTCCACAGACTCGGGCTCAAAACTTTTGAGAAAGAAAAAGAGAATGGGATATAGTAACCCTGGCCAAGCTAAAAAAAGGGCAATAGCAGGGGCAGACGTCCCAACAACGTGGCTATGACACATCAAAACAGATGGGGGATAACAAGTATGGGACTCCACCCTGCCAAAGTGGAACAAGAACCATGGGAAACTCACCAGGACTGGTAATGAAAGTTGTTGCATAGCAACTGGAATGAACATTATACAAATCGTTACCTGAATAAGCAACAAAGGGCGGGTCTCAGGCTAAACTCGCCTGTTCAAACTCTGCATTTGAGCAATCCAAGCTTTGCCCAACCATACCAAGAGCAATAACCACGCCAGCGATAGCAACAACAGCAATAATAGCACATGTGTGCTTGAATTTAGAGCTGAGCATAAAAAAAAAAAAAGAAATATTCAAGTTGGAGTGAACAACTCGTATGTTATGCCAATGAGAGACATATACATAATTTTAGGAATGGAATGGCTAGTTGAGAACTATGCCACCATCATTTGCAATGAAAGTCAAATTTGTTTTCGACCACCAGGAAGGGAGCCGTCACATTTCCACGGAATTAGCATGGGGAGAAGAAAAATGATCATCTCCGCTCTGCAAGCAACGAGAATGATGAAGAAAGGACACCCAGCCTACCTCGTATATTTACACGGAGAATCGGGAACCGAAAGGAGCGTAGAAGATGTAGCAATTGTACGAGACTTTTCAGATGTATTTCCAGAGATTCTGCCAGGGCCGCCACCGGACAGACCAATTGAGTTTACCATTGATTTGTAGCCCGGGGCAACTCACATTTCAAAGGCACCGTACCGGATGGCTCCTAAAGAGTTGGAAGAACTTAAGATACAACTTCAAGAACTTTTAGATCTTGGATTCATTAGGCCAAGTGTATCACCTTGGGGTGGACCCGTACTTTTTGTGAAGAAAAAGGATAGCACATTGTGAATGTGCATAGACTATAGAGAACTGAACAAAGTAACACTCAAGGACAAATATCTTTTGCCAAGGATAGATGACCTCTTCGACCAACTCAAGGGAGCAAGCGTGTTCTCGAAGATTGATTTGCGATCTGGTTATCACTAGCTGAAGATTCAACCAGAAGACGTACCTAAGACGGCGTTTCGAACTAGGTATGGCCATTACGAATTTGTAGTTGTGCCATTCGGGCTATCCAACGCACCAGCCGTATTCATGGACCTCATGAATCGAGTTTTCCATCCATGTTTAGACAAATTTGTCTTAGTATTCATAGATGACATCTTAGTATACTCGAAAGACGAGAAAGACCATGAGGAACATCTGAGAATTGTCCTAGAAATGTTGAGGACGGAGCGCCTTTATGCCAAATTCAGCAAGTGCGAGTTTTGGCTCAGTGAAGTCACGTTTTTAGGACATATTGTGTCATCAGAAGGGATTAAAGTAGACCCTGAGAAAGTGTAAGCGGTGCGCGAACGGAGATCGCTTACTAACCCTAATGAGATAATAAGTTTCTTAGGATTGGCAGGTTACTATCAGAGGTTCATAGAAGGATTTTCCAAAATCGCAGAGCCAATGACGCAACTACTCAGGACGGGAATAAAATTTCCTTGGACAGAGGAGTGCAAGAAGAGCTTCCAAGAACTCAAGGAAAAGTTAACTACGACACCAGTGTTAGCCGTCCCAACAGCTGATAAGGAATACGTGATCTATACAGACGCGTCCAACAAAATGGACTTGGTTGCGCATTAATGCAAGAAGGAAGAGTGATAGCATACGCATCGCAATAGCTTAGACCACATGAACTAAACTACCCGACCCATGATCTAGAGTTGGCTGCGGTGGTGCACGCACTAAAGATTTGGAGACATCACCTATATGGAGTTAGGTGCGAGATATTCACGGACCACAAAAGCCTAAAATACTTTTTCGAGCAAAAGGACCTTAACATGAGACAAAGGAGATGGCTCGAACTAGTGAAAAATTATGACTGCGGTATTAACTACCACCCAGGCAAGGCCAACGTAGTGGCTGATGCATTGAGTCGTAAGCCTCAATCTAAATTGGGATATCTTACCACTCAAGAGGATGAGCTCATAAGAGAATTTGAAAAAAAAAATGAGCATAGAAGTGGTCAAACCACCAAGAACGATAGCAAGCGTTGTTGCAACGGTACCTAACTAGAGGAAGATGATCGTAGAAGCACAAAGAAAAGACGAGAAGATGGAAAAGCTAAGGGAAGCGGTAAGGAAAAGAGGCGTCAAGAATTATCAAGAAGCATCAGATAATGCTATTCTCTTTGAAGGAAGGATATGCATCCCCCACGATGATGAACTTAAGGATAAAATCATGAGCGAAGCTTACGATACCCCTTATACTGCCCACCTGGGGAGCACTAAGATGTATCAAGATCTAAAGAAGCATTTTTGGTGGGAAGGCATGAAAAGAGACATAGCATCCTTTGTAGAGAGATGTCTAGCTTGCCAACAAGTGAAGGCCCTACACCAAAGGCCATATGGAAAACTACAACCGTTAGAAATTCCAGAATGGAAGTGGGAGCACATAGCAATGGATTTTGTGACCAGTCTACCCAAAACAAAGAGAGAAAACACTACCATTTGGGTAATAGTGGATCGACTCACAAAATGTGCTCATTTTATACCAATACCGATCACACACGAATCAGACAAGCTAGCTCAGTTGTATGTGCGAGAGATTGTACGCTTACACGGCGTACCCGTGTCGATTAATTCAGACCGAGACTCAAACTTCACATCTACATTTTGGAAGAGTTTGCAGAAAGAGTTAGGCACAAGGCTAAATTTTAGCACCGCCTTCCACCCGCAGACAGATGGGCAGTCGGAAAGGACAATTCAGACTTTCGAAGACATGTTGAGAACAGTGGTGTTAGACAGAGGTGAAAGTTGGGAATCAGTGTTGCCGCTGATTGAGTTTGCCTACAACAATAGCTACCAGGCGACCATTGACATGGCACCTTACGAGGCGTTGTATGGAAGAAAATGCAGACCACCACTTTACTGGGATGAAGTGGGTGAGAGAAAAAATCCTAGGATCGGACACGGTCAGTGAAATAATTGAGATAGTTTGTCATATTAGAGAAAGAATAAAAGAAGCACAAGATAGACAGAAATCGTATGCTGATATGCGCCGAACTAAGTTAGATTTTAAAGTAGGAGGCAAAGTCTTCCTAAAAGTATTACCCTCCAAGGGAATAACTAGGATTGACGTAAAAGAAAAGATTACACCACAACTTGTGCGACCATATGAGATTTTAGAAAATAGGCCCAATAGCCTATAGATTGGTGTTACCGCCAAGTTATGAGAATGTCCAATGTTTTTCACATATCCCAACTCAAGAAGTATGTTTTGGATCCAAATGACGTGATCCACCCAAAACGAAATGAAAGCTTGAAGGTAAGATGCTAGAAAGATATCAGAACTTTAGCGATGATATGCAAATTTCGGGACGAAATTTTTGTTAAGAGGGGTAGTATGTAGTAGCCCGCTATTTTATTTTATGATTAAGAGCAACAAATGCAATATTTATTTTTACATCTTTCAGTTGATTTAATCCAGTGATTAATATTCAGTTAATTCAGCTCAAAGTTCTGAATTAGATGCCATTACCTGAGATGACCACGATTGAATTATTGAGTAGTCAATGATTTATTTCAGATTATAACTGACTTAGCAAAGTCATGTTATTTATTAAGTGCAATAGAAATATTATTTATATTATTAGTTGTTATTATTTTTGTACTTGCTTAAGTCGTGAATTTATTCCGGCTTGTGAGGAGAATTAAATCTTTGGATTTAATTTAGATTTTAGTCCGTGAATTAAATCTGCGGATTTAATTTAGATTATTCTAGCAAAGCAGGAAATCAGATATCGAGCAGATATACAAACACGCGATATTAACAAATCCGAAACTAGTATTTTATTAATCACACGTTACTATATTACAGATTTATAACATCCCACATTGGGTATATCCACCAAATCTTCTATTCTTACTTCCTCCAACTCTATTACATAACCTACTCTAGTACACAATCTGCCAAGAAGCCAATAAAGAAAAGAAGTGGGAGATATGAAATGTCTGGGGCTATACAAAATCTGCAGTAGCCTCCAATTCCCTCCAATCAAGGAAAAGAGTGCTACTTTATCAAAAGAAGGAAAAGAGAAAAGGAGGAAAGAAGAGAACGTGTGAGTGCAACAAAAAGGTGAAAAGAAACATCAAGTACTGTTACAGCACTCCCCTCCCTTCAACTCTGCGGCCACCTACTCACAGTCATACTATAGTACAAAGTAGCGGTCTTTCAGCCGCACACCTTATACCTAATCCTATTCCTTCACTTGTAAGCTCTCTTATGGTATTAAGATAGTCAAATAGCCAACTTCACTTCAAAGAAAAAAACACCAGCCATAATTCTTTTCTTTCTTTTAGGCGCACCAAGGTTCAGAGAGGGAGGGTTATTTCTTTCAACTCCAGCCTTGATTTCGAAGAGGTAAGTTGTAGCTTGAACTTCCCCATTCTTCCATAGTTCACCTGCATTCGTTAAGGAATCATTTTTATTTCAGTCATTCTCCTACTGAAATCAATAGCAGCAGCCACCAAACACCAAACAATTACAAGGTAATTGCTAAACTCAGTTATTCTAGTCAATGTTACATGCTCATACCCATCAAGGCATCTTTTAAAAAAAAATACTGAGTACATAAATGAGTCTATATACTTAAGGGGCTTAGCAATCACGAAGTCAGTAAGAACTCTTATGATATAGAAACAACTACATGCTTAGTTTAACCTTGCATAATAGATATATATAGGAACCAAGAGGATCACATTTACATTGAACTAGAAAGAAAGAACCATAGCTTGCTACTTTTGCATTTATACCAAGAGATGGGACCGAACCTTCGTCGATGAGAAATTCGGAATCAGCCGGAGGCTGACTGCTTGTTCGTTGAGGCGGAAGAGCCTTCCTCCGACGGCAGACAACGATACCGGCCAAGGAAAGCGCGACGGCATCAAACCAGGGGCGACAGACCATCGGTGCTTCTGAGGACCCAGAGCGGCTGCCCTGTTCGTCGAGACAAAGGAGCTTTGATGACGACAAAGGACGACGGCGAGTCTTCAGGAATGGGAGGCAAGGTTGAACGGCGACCCTCGCTGAGTTTGGGGATTTCTTCAACAGCAGCGGCGGTGGTTTCGCTCAATCGAGAGAAAGCCAGGGCCGGCCGCGAAGCTGTACTCGAGAAGATCGAGATAGGGGGAAGAACGGCGTCAGCCTCGTCAATTTCAGAGGCGGCGACGCCAGCCTCGCCGGAGATCCCAGAGGCGGCGAATCCAGAGATAGAAGCTAGGGCTCGATTGGGTTGCTTCGCCGAGACTGAGAAAGGTGAATCGGATGAGAGGGGCGACGCCCTTGGCCGGGCATAATCTCACCGGGGTCATTCGCGGCGGATGCCTCAAGAAGATGATGACGGCGGCAGATTTTGGCAGAGAAGGGGCGGACGAACTGGATCTATGAACGGAATTCAGAAAATCGAGAGAGAGAGCGAGGCGACGTCGGCTTCGCCGATTGACGGCCAGAGAACCACGGCAGTGCCGATTTCAGATTTGGGAGAAAAATTAGGGCTTGCACGACTTCTGGATTTGAGAGAATTAGAGAGATGATTAGCGAGAGGGAGAAATGTATGAGGAGGAACGGAGGCATGACCTTGCCGGGCTTAGGCGGCGGCGACGCCGGCAACCTCGTCGGAGCCGAGGTCGAGAGAGCTCGACTGGATTTTGAGTTTTTTTTCAGTGAGAGAGAAAAGAGAGAAGTGTGCGTCTGTTTGAGAGAGAGAGAGACCGAGTGGGAGAGATAAGGAAGGATTTGGGCCATTTTATGTGGGCCGAATTTTGGGCTTGTTTTTTTTTAAACTTGGGCTTTGTTTAATTTGTTTTGGGCCTTTCTTTTTTTTTTACAATTGGGCTAAGTTTAATTATCTAACTTGGGCCCAGTATTAATTATTTTAGTTGGGCTGCTACCATTTCATTTGGGCCCAAATTTATTTAATTATTTGAGCTCAACAATCTCATCTCAGTTGGGCCTTGTAATAACTATTCAGTCCAAATTTAATTATTTTATTTGGACTCTAAATTTATATATATGAATTGTAATTATTTATTTTAATTCAAGCTCACTCTTAATTAATTATTAGGCTGTATTATGTAGAGCCTTTTAATTATTTGACTTATATTACTACTTCAATTCATATTTGTTTAGCCCAGTTAATTAGACGCAGCTATCCAATTACAATTAATTTCTATGAGGTTATCAAGCGGATCTTCGATTTAGCTACTTTCTTTTATCGATTAAATAGGGCGACATCTATTTATTATCAAGTGGGTTAAAACACTCTAAGATGAGCAGATTAATTATAGTTATGATTCGATTTCATGAAACGAGACTTAGTTAGTTTTCTTAATCCAATAGCCTGTTTATTAATAAAACCCCCGGATTATGACATTAGAATAATAAATCATGCATAAGAGATTCATGCATAGTTACTCACGCATTCTCATTATTTGAGAATTTTTGCTCGAGCAAATATCTTATTTAAAGTTCTCGCAATAAAGGTCAAGCGGGAGAGCAATAACTAGATTAAGAGCCACTACACCACAACAAGAGTTGCTATCAGGTGGGCATTACTTTCATATATATCAAATGAGTTTAAATGTTACGTTCAAGCAAGTTATTTCATGACTAAATTAATTGAAGTTATTTCAAATATTGTCTTGCCATAAAATGTTTCAATTTCAGTATGATATCTATCTGATGTTACTTTTATCATGTAATCGAATTCGGGTCTTGAGCAGTTGATAGCTATCCTGCCAGGGCTAGTGTACACCAGTGACCGTGAGTCATCTAGCGGGTTGGCCGGTCAAGTGACCGTGAGAGGTGGCCACCTCTCTGGCACAAAGTTCCAGATATGATAGATTACAAGAGAACTTAGACTGCAGTCGAACTTTAAGAATCACAAATGAATTTAGTAAGCTTGGGCTTATTTCATGAAAAACTCCCTTGTTGTACTGTTTATGATGGCATGACAATTTACAACTTTACGAAGCATGTTATATTTCATAGTAGGCATATGTGCCCACTGAGTACCTTTGTACTCAGCCCTGCATGTATTTCTAAATGTGCAGGTTGAGCAGTAGCCGATGGTGATGAAGTGACGAGCAGGAACTTCTTTTGTCTCGACAATATATATATATATATATTTTGAAAAACTCTTGGGTACATGTCTGTAGTGACCCGCTCTTTTATATATTTTAAATCCAGTAATGAGTGTTTATTTTTGTTCATCAGTGAATGAAAACGGTTTTTATCCTAATATGAATTCAGCTTATGATCCTGAATTTATATTGTTAAAGCAGTTAATGATATTATTTCAGAGTTATAACTGACTTAGCAAAGTCACGTTATTTATTTAAGCGAGATGAAATTTGATTTTATTTTTACTCAGATCGTGAATTATTTCCGACTCAGGAAGTTAATTAAATCTGCGGATTTAATTTAGATATCAGAACAACGAACGAATTAAATCTACGGATTTAATTTAGATTCATTTTATAATTTATCGGTTTTAGTGAGAAATCACATGTCGAAATACGAGATTTATTTAAATAAACAGTATCAAGCATATACGAGCACACGATCCATCTTACAGTTACAGAATCACCGAGACAGAGAAAATACATCAATAATTCTCCTCTACATTTTTTTTCCTTTCTTTTTCTTCTCTTTTTCTTTCCATTAATTTTGTTCCCCACTCCATCAACTCCACTACCCTATGCTCCCCACCATCTCCACTACCTTTGCTCCCCATCAACTCCAACACTTCACCCATTCCTTCCATTTCGCACCAGCAATCACAAAGAGAAGGAAGACTTGGCTTAACTACTTTGCCAAGATTTCAAGCTGCTCCAGTCCAGTAGTACCCCAACACTCGAAGCTAGAGTTTATTGGGTGAAAAACCGTGCATGAGGTAAGGCAGCGAATCTGCCATAAGCACACTGCTCCGGCAGTGTTTTGCAAGGCGATTCCAGCCATCCAAACGGTTCCCAAAAATTCCCAAATTAATTGTGTATCATCTTTCATACATTTTCTATATTTTGGTAAAATTTCAGAATATTTAGAGCTCGCATGATTTATTTATGAATTTGTAAACATCACTGCCCATCTGGAATACATGTTTGGTAAACAATCTTTGGGAGATCATAAGTAAAGTTTCACTCGGTGAAAACCTTTGAAACTTGAATATGTCACTCTAGACTCCCGTATCTTTCTTTTGACATCGGCCTCACCATTTTTGAGTAAGGGAAACAACCGGTATAAATTCTTGAAATCTAGTTCTTATTCCATGTACCATCCAGTAGATTTTACAAACCTACGACTTTGAGGTGGAAAAGGCCGACTTAAATATTTGATTCTCAAGCCTATCTTTCTACTGAATATTCACTGACATGTTGGGAACTTACTTGTTCAGGTTTAGAATTTTTGGTGAAGCTTAAAGTGGTTTTTCCGATTTATGTTCTGAATCTGCCAAACTTGAACTCTTTTTGTGCACTGAACTTTAGATAGTCATATCTTCTAAACCATGAAGGTTCTTAGAGTAAATCCAACTGGAGAGTGTTATGATCTCTCCCTAGTTTCCAGATTGACCTTTGGGGTTCCCAGTGGAGTTTTGTAAAGGGAGATATGAATTTTTAAAGAAAGCCCACTGACTTGGTTGTAATCTGGAAATATGAAATTTACAGATTTTTGCTTGTTAAATACCCATCTTTGAGAGGGCATATCTTGCTCGTTTGAATTGTTTTTCATTCGATTCAAATTGGAGAATGATCCTTGAAATGTCTAGTTTCCAGAATGTCTTTTGGAGCCTCATTTGGAGATCCGAGGTAGATTTGGTGTCTGTTGTAAAACAACCCCTTAAGAGCTCAAGTTGTTGAATTATTTTCTATGTATCAAAGTTTATTTTAAAGGATGTTTCGTGAAAGATTTAGTATATGTGCGTAACAAGTTTGGGACTATTTATTTTAAATGAGGTCCGTTCTTTATTTAAATTAGGATGGACTTTTAATGAATATTTTTGGGATTAAACTATTATTCTTGATTTATATAAATTATTTTTAAGGACTTATAAATATGAATTTCGTAGGCCTACTGACCTACTGTGATCGACGGTTTGTCGATGTCTAACAGCTTTGAAAATTTTATAGCAAGTCCCTACATGAGTCTTGAGTACCTTGGTAAAATTTCAAGCCATTCCAACTTCGTATGATACTTCTTTAAAATGTAAAACCTAAACTGCACATTACTACTGAGAATTTCAGAGAACAGAGAAAAGAGTCATTTATTTCAGTAGCTTCCTGGGTGATCTATCTTTCCAAATTTTTATGGTATTAACCTTATTGTGTTATTTAGATATCCACCAAAGTTGAGCCCAGTTTGACAACGTTTACTATTTTTCAAAAATACAAGTTTTCGATTGTTCAAAACTGCCGAACATGGTAGATCGTGGTAAAAACGTCATATCTCTCAAACCACTTGGAGTTTTCGACTCTATTTTTTTTATATGAAACTAGACTCGAAGATCTTTCTTTCGGTATGAGTCTCGAGTCCAGGAGATGTCGGAGTCAGAACAGATTAAATTTTGAAGTTGAGTCAGTGTAAAAGCAGAGCATGTTTTGATGATGTTTGATTGTGATTCTTATGTGCCTTATGTTGAGCCTTTTTATTTTATTTTATTTTTTTTAATTTTATAACATTACTTGTTCTTATTTATTAAGCCCGATTAATTATGAGATTATAAAGCGAATAAGTTGAAGTATTTATTTTCTATTGACTACGAGGAGCGGGGTTTATTTAATTGACGGATTAGAACACCCCGAAGAGAACGGATTAATTTTTGTTAATTATCCGGCTTCATGAGACGAGACTTAGCTTTTGTTTAAATCCGATAGCCTGGATTAACAATAGAAATTCCCTGATTATTATCTCAGAATAATAGTTCATGCATACGAGATTCATGCATAGTTTAATTACGCATTCTCATTTAATTGAGAATTTTCCCTCGATTTAAAGTCTTACGTTATTTTCTCGGATTAAAGGTCGAGCGCAAGAATAAGAGCTCGTCAAGGAGTCACTAATCTGTAGCAAAGCTTTGCTATCAGGTGGGCATTACTTTCATATATATCAAATGAGTTTAAATGTTACGTTCAAGCAAGTTATTTCATGACTAAATTAATTGAAGTTATTTCAAATATTGTCTTGCCATAAAATGTTTAAATTTCAGTATGATATCTATCTGATGTGACTTTAATCATGTAATCGAATTCGGGTCTTGAGCAGTTGATAGCTATCCTGCCAGGGCTAGTGTACACCAGTGACCGTGAGTCATCTAGCGGGTTGGCCGGTCAAGTGTCCGTGAGAGGTGGCCACCTCTCCGGCACACAGTTCCAGATATGATAGATTACAAGAGAACTTAGTCTGCAGACGAACTTTAAGAATCACAAATGAATTTAGTAAGCTTGGGCCTTTTTAGAGAAAAACTCCCTTGCTGTACTGTTTATGATGGCATGACAATTTACAACTTTACGAAGCATGTTATATTTCATAGTAGGCATATGTGCCCACTGAGTACTTTTGTACTCAGCCCTGCATATATTTCTAAATGTGCAGGTTGAGCAGCTGCCGATGGTGATGAAGTGACGAGCGGGACTCTTTTGTCTTATTATGTATTAATGAACTCTAGGGTTACATGTCTTCATACATGTAATCAGAACCTTATTCCGCTGCGTACTCAGAAGTTGTATACTATTTTGGATAAGTCGGAGTTATCCGAACTTATTAGTTATTTGAATCTATACGACTAAAACTTCGTTATATTATAAATATTCCTTTTGTTAAATGATGAAATGTGATTCTTCTTTGTTTAATTATCCCCTTTCTACCCCGCTTCTAATATCCCTCCATTAGTCACGGTTTCCCGGCTTAATAATCCTTAATTAGGTTCGGTCGTGACAGAGTGGTATCAGAGCAGTTCATTTGCTCTGAACCCTAGAGTTAGCCCATTTTTCTAGTATGATCACTAGTATATATGAGTCAGTCAGCCAAAGCTCATCACTTCATCACATCGTTATGCTCAGTAAGAAAGAAGGTGGTAATGATTTTAAAACATTGAGAAGTTCACGTTTTATATGAATGTACTGATGCTTACATTCAAGTTTTATGCTTTATTGATTGATTAGATATCTCAATGAACTTAGATGCGTTAAGAATGCATGATCACTGTTACGAGAAGAACGATAGAAGCTAGAAACTCAGTTATATTTTACTATAGCCATGGTGAAGAGCTAAGAAAGAAAAAGAGAATCCCATGAAAGCAGTGCAAGCGGAGTGCCACGCACGAATCACTGAAGCAGGCATAGTTCTTCATTCAGGTTGTTCACGAGTGACAGAACACCGAATCGACTATTGCCTTATTTGATGATAGATCACGTGAGTCATTGCTCGTAGCGACGAGTGTGACTTATGTAATCAGCTAGCTATCGCATAATGAGCTAAGACTCATTACTAACTCTCGATTATCACCAGTTATGGCATGAAGAGAACCTTCATGATTTATGTTTGAACTTCAGAGTCGGACTCATATGCAGTTATAACACTTTGTGTATGATGTTATAGCATCGCGATTAGAACTGCCAGCTTACAGTTTCAGATATTCAGAACCTTTATGATTACAATTACCTATTATATTACACGTGAGCATGATTTAGAATCCCTATTGATTACGATCACCTGCTACAAATCGAAAGGAGGATAGGTGCCATGGGTAACTAGAAGTTACCAACCATTATGATTGACTAGAAAAATCTATACAAGTGCGTAAGACGGGAGGAGTTCCTGAAGATGGTTTGGAGTTTAACAAGAGCTAGAAATATCGACAATGGTTCGATGTTAAAGTTAAGAGATTGAGATTATGATGAGAGACTAAGCAGGTTAAGTATGCATACCTTAGTCGATCAGAGACATTCCCCAGTTAGAACATTTTAGACCAAACATTCACTTTAGTAGCCAGAATGCAAGCATTGACTAAGGTCATTCCATGACTTAGAATTACACATGGGGACACATACCCTATAAAGGTGCTCAGATGAGCAAAAGCTATTTCCTTATTGAATGCGTGATGATTCAGAAGGTCTTTTGCAATAACACGGAAGAGTGCTTCAAATTACATGGTTGCATTTCAAGCGCTATGTGAAGGAACACTAAGTACTAGAAGTACTACATTAAGATCATATAGAGGAACATTATTGAGTAAGGTCGAGCCTACCTTATTTCGCCTATAGAAAATGTTTAAGGATTGCATTAAACTAGGAGGCAGACTCCAAGTTTGAGAAGCTCTAGAATATTCTCAAGGACATGTTCAAGATATTAAGAAGAAAGTGGTGATTTTAGACCAAATATACCTTTTGCAGCCAAGGAACAAGAATTGCCAAGTTCGGAAAAGTATTTCTGAATGACTGAGAAGTAGTTGTGTCGGACCTGGCCAGTCCACATGGCCAAAATCTCAGTAGTCGTCATATATGGGTCTTTAAACCTATATATTTTAAACCTTCATCTGAAAAGCCAAACGGGTTCAGACTATTAGGTCATTTCGTTTCGACCTTTCAGTCAATTCATTTCTACCCTATGGTTACTCATTTTCAATTGTTTGGCAAATTATTGAAACACTTTGCCTAATTGCCATTTGTTATTTGAATCATTGCGATCTACTAGTTGTTGGTAGATTTTCTGTGACCCAAGGACAAACAGATACTTATCTGATTAAATCAGTCAAACACATATGCTTCAACCCAAGGGTCAAGCACGTAATGCATACAGACAATCTCTTGTGCATTTAGTAGGACCTCATTTGTGTATTTCAAAAACGATGATCATTTCGATGCTTTTGTATGCCCCTATGTTGGCTTAGTTATTTTGACTAGTATTAGTACGAAAATGCTGGTTCATAGAGCATTTCGGAACTGAGCTCTTTCATGATGACCTTGCTAGATAGCTAGTTCATCGTATAATGCTTGGATAGATCACCAGATCTATATTCAATTGTTGATGAAATAGTCCTCATTGATACTAATTTCCCATGTCTATGTAGCGACCCTATCAGTCTTTTGCGGCAAGTTACTTCCGCTATGTTATTTATATACTTTCATGAGGAAGAGTATGAGCGAGATTTGAGAATCAAGAAAATAATTTACAGAATCGATGATATGCATCTGTGTATTACATTGGTGACTATATGTCGACTCATCGGAATGCCAACAAAGCAAAGGCGTCCGAGAGAAGTTGGATAGAACAATAGTATGCCTTGTGATGTTGCATTAACAACTTGTGTTTGGACCTAATAGAATGCCGTCAAAACGAGGACGACCAAGAGGAGGGGGCGGGATTCCCCGAAATGAAGGAAGAGGCCCAGAAACAGGGCCAGAACCAGAAATAGTTCAATCACCTGTTCAGCCAGAACGACGGATTGAAGAATTATTCTTGCGACAGAACCCACCTACCTTCAACGGGACAGGAAACCCGGCAGAAGCTGAAACTTGGGTTCGCGCTATTGAGCGCATTTTCAACTTCCTGCGTTGCACCAACCAAGAGCGCCTGACTTGTATGTCCTTTCAGCTGACTGGGTCAGCTGATTTCTGGTGGGAAGCACGGATGAAAACGATGACAGCAGAGCAGTTAGAAAACCTGACTTGGGAACAATTCAAAGCCGGTATATATGACAAGTATATACCCAAGAGCTACCGCAAGAAAAAGGAGGCTGAATTTTACAATCTGAAACAAGGGAAGATGTCGGTAACTCAATACGATAGGATGTTCTGCGATATGTCTAGATATGCGCCGGAACAAGTTGACACAGATGAGAAGATGGCTGAAAAGTTTTGTGCCGGTCTGAGGCACGAGATTAGGATGGCTTTGGCAAGCCACGGAGGATTGTCTTACACTGAGTCGCTCAGCCGAGCGTTAGACAATGAGGCAGCCATGCCTGGAGAAAGACCTGCAACTGTACCTGCGCCAGCACCTCCACATGATCAAAGTTATAATCCGAATTTCAAAGGAAAAAGGAGATGGGACAACAGTAACCCGAACCAAGGCGAGAATAGGCCATGGCAGGGACGGGTCTTCCAGTCACAGGGCTATGGAGGCCAGAGTGCACCGAAACAGATGGGAAATAACCAACAGAGGGCCCCACATTGCCCCAAATGTAACAAAAATCATGTGGGAATCTGTAAGGCCGGCAATGATAGTTGCTATATCTGTAACCAGAAGGGGCACTATGCAAACCGGTGCCCGAATAAGCAAAACGGAACGAGTTCAAGGCCGAACCCACCTATCCAGGCTCCGCATCTGCGAGCAATCCAAGCTTTGCCCCAACCATACCCAAGGCAACAACCACAGTATCAGCAGCCACAACAGCACCAACAGCTACTGTACCAACCACAACCTCAACAACCGTATCAGCAACAGGCCCGCCAACAACAGCAGCGACAACAGAAACAACATGAAAAACCTCGTCATGCTAGAGCCTATGCTATGAGGCAGAAGCAGCCCGAGAACAACCAGGGAAACCTGGCAGGTATGGGCATGCTACTCAATACTCCTGTTGTACTTCTATTTGATACGGGCGCATCGCATACTTTCATTTCAAGTACATGTGTTGATACATTAAAACTTAAAATGGAAAGAGCTGACCAGGAGTTGAGTATATCATCACCTATAGGAGGGATGACGACAGTAGATCATGTGTGCTTGAACCTAGAACTGAACATAGGGTCACACAAGATTGTAGTGAACAACTCCTATGTTATACCGATGGGAGATGTGGACATAATCCTAGGAATGGACTGGCTAGCCGAGAACTATGCCACCGTCCTTTGTAACGAAAGACGGATATCGTTTCGACCCCCAGGAAGGGAGCCGTCACATTTCCACGGAATTAGTATGGGAAGAAGAAAGATGATCATCTCCGCCCTGCAAGCAACGAAAATGATGAAGAAGGGATACTCAGCTTACCTCGTATACTTGCACGGAGAACTGGGTACTGAAAAGAGTATAGAAGATGTAGCAATTGTACGGGACTTTTCAGATGTATTTCCAGAGATTCTGCCAGGGCCACCACCGGACAGACCAATTGAGTTTACCATTGATTTGGAGCCCGGGGCAGCTCCCATTTCGAAGGCACCATACCGAATGGCTCCTAAAGAGTTGGAAGAACTCAAGATACAACTGCAAGAACTTTTAGAACTTGGATTCATTAGGCCAAGTGTATCACCTTGGGGTGCACCCGTACTTTTTGTGAAGAAAAAGGATGGCACATTGCGAATGTGTATAGACTATAGAGAACTGAACAAAGTGACACTGAAGAACAAATATCCTTTACCAAGGATAGATGACCTCTTCGACCAGCTCAAGGGAGCAAGCGTGTTCTCGAAGATTAATTTGCGATCTGGTTATCACCAGCTGAAGATTCGACCAGAAGACGTACCTAAGACGGCATTTCGAACTAGGTATGGCCACTACGAATTTGTAGTTGTGCCATTCGGACTAACCAATGCGCCAGCTGTGTTCATGGACCTCATGAATCGAGTGTTTCATCCGTACTTAGACAAATTTGTCTTGGTGTTTATAGATGACATCCTGATCTACTCGAAGAACGAGAAAGACCATGAGGAACATCTGAGAATTGTCCTAGAAACGTTGAGGACGGAGCGCCTTTATGCCAAATTCAGCAAGTGTGAGTTTTGGCTCAGCGAAGTCACGTTTTTAGGACATATTGTATCATCAGAAGGGATTAAAGTGGACCCTGAAAAAGTGCAAGCGGTGCGTGAATGGAGATCGCCTACTAACCCTATTGAGATAAGAAGTTTCTTAGGATTGGCAGGTTACTATCGGAGGTTTATGGAAGGATTTTCCAAAATTGCAAGGCCAATGACGCAACTACTCAGGAAGGGAATAAAATTTTCTTGGACAGAGGAGTGCGAGAAGAGCTTCCAAGAACTCAAGGAAAAGTTGACTACGGCACCAGTGTTAGCCGTCCCAACAGCTGATAAGGAATACGTGATCTACACAGACGAGTCCAAAAATGGACTTGGTTGCGTGCTGATGCAAGAAGGAAGAGTGATAGCATATGCGTCACGATAGCTTAGGCCACATGAACTGAATTACCCGACTCATGATCTGGAGTTAGCTGCAGTGGTGCATGCGCTGAAGATTTGGAGACACCACCTATATGGAGTTAGGTGTGAAATATTCACAGACCACAAAAGTCTGAAATATTTTTTCGAGCAAAAGGACCTTAATATGAGACAAAGGAGATGGCTCGAACTAGTGAAAGATTATGACTGTGGTATTAACTACCACCCAGGCAAGGCCAACGTAGTGGCTGATGCATTGAGTCGTAAGACTCAATCTAAATTGGGAGCTCTCATCACTCGAGAGACGGTGCTCATAAGGAAATTTAGCAAAATGAGCATAGAAGTGGTTAAACCACCAGGGACGATAGCAAGCGTTGTAGCAACGGTACCTAACTTGAGGAAGACGATCGTAGAAGCACAAAGAAAAGACGGGAAGATGGAAAAACTACGGGAAACAGTAAGGAAAGGAGGCGTCAAGAATTATCAAGAAGCATCAGATAATGCTATCCTTTTTGAGGGAAGGATATGCATCCCCCACGATGATGAGCTTAAGGATAAAATCATGAGTGAGGCTCACGATACCCTTATACTGCCCACCCAGGGAGTACTAAGATGTATCAGGACCTAAAGAGACACTTTTAGTGGGAAGGCATGAAGAGAGACATAGCGTCATTTGTGGAGAAATGCCTGGCATGCCAACAGGTGAAGGCCTTACACCAAAGGCCATATGGAAAACTACAATCGTTGGAAATTCCAGAATGGAAGTGGGAGCACATCGCAATGGATTTTGTGACCAGTTTGCCCAAAACAAAGAGAGGAAACACTGCCATTTGGGTAATAGTGGATCGACTCACAAAATGTGCTCATTTTATACCAATACCGATCACACACGGGTCAGACAAGCTAGCTCAGTTGTATGTTCGAGAGATTGTACGCTTACACGGTGTACCCGTGTCAATCACATCAGATCGAGACTCGAAGTTCACATCTAGATTTTGGATGAGCTTACAGAAGGAGTTAGGCACGAGGCTAAATTTCAGCACCGCCTTCCACCCGCAGACAGATGGGCAGTCTGAAAGGACAATTCAGACCCTTGAAGATATGTTGAGAACAGTGGTGTTAGACAGAGGTGGAAGTTGGGAAGCAGTGCTGCCGTTGATTGAATTTGCCTATAATAACAGTTACCAGGCAACTATCGATATGGCACCATATGAGGCATTATATGGAAGAAAATGTAGATCACCGCTTTATTGGGATGAAGTGGGTGAGAGAAAAGTTTTAGGACCAGACATGGTCAATGAGATGGTTGAGATAGTCCGCCAGATCAGAGGGCGAATGAAAGAGGCACAAGATAGACAGAAATCTTACGCTGATGCACGTCGAACTGAGTTATGTTTTGAAATAGGAGACAAGGTCTTCCTAAAGGTATCTCCTACCAAGGGGATAACTAGGTTGGTGTCAAGGGAAAACTTAGGCCCCGATTCGTAGGACCTTATGAGATTTTGGAGAGAATAGGCCCAGTAGCCTATAGGTTGGCGTTACCGCCAAGCTTTGGAAACGTTCACAATGTTTTCCACGTATCACAACTCAGAAAATACGTTTTCGATCCAAAGCACATAATCCACCAAGAAGAGATCATCATTTGCCCAGACTTGAGCTATGAAGAGAGACCAGAGGTCATTCTAGATCGAAAAGTACAACAACTCAGGAATAAGGCAATCACATCAGTGAAAGTCTTATGGAGACACCACGGACAAGAGGAAGCCACGTGGGAGCTTGAAGACAAAATGAAGGAGAAATACCCCGAACTGTTTTAGAAGAAATATGCAAATTTCGGGACGAAATTTTTGTTAAGAGGGGTAGTATGTAGTGACCCGCTCTTTTATATATTTTAAATCCAGTAATGAGTGTTTATTTTTGTTCATCAGTGAATGAAAACGGTTTTTATCCTAATATGAATTCAGCTTATGATCCTGAATTTATATTGTTAAAGCAGTTAATGATATTATTTCAGAGTTATAACTGACTTAGCAAAGTCACGTTATTTATTTAAGCGAGATGAAATTTGATTTTATTTTTACTCAGATCGTGAATTATTTCCGACTCAGGAAGTTAATTAAATCTGCGGATTTAATTTAGATATCAGAACAACGAACGAATTAAATCTACGGATTTAATTTAGATTCATTTTATAATTTATCGGTTTTAGTGAGAAATCACATGTCGAAATACGAGATTTATTTAAATAAACAGTATCAAGCATATACGAGCACACGATCCATCTTACAGTTACAGAATCACCGAGACAGAGAAAATACATCAATAATTCTCCTCTACATTTTTTTTCCTTTCTTTTTCTTCTCTTTTTCTTTCCATTAATTTTGTTCCCCACTCCATCAACTCCACTACCCTATGCTCCCCACCATCTCCACTACCTTTGCTCCCCATCAACTCCAACACTTCACCCATTCCTTCCATTTCGCACCAGCAATCACAAAGAGAAGGAAGACTTGGCTTAACTACTTTGCCA
Source organism: Salvia miltiorrhiza (assembly GCF_028751815.1). Taxonomy (NCBI): domain Eukaryota; kingdom Viridiplantae; phylum Streptophyta; class Magnoliopsida; order Lamiales; family Lamiaceae; genus Salvia; species Salvia miltiorrhiza. Next base: position 2,267,937 of record NC_080388.1, read on the forward strand.
AGATTTCAAGCTGCTCCAGTCCAGTAGTACCCCAACACTCGAAGCTAGAGTTTATTGGGTGAAAAACCGTGCATGAGGTAAGGCAGCGAATCTGCCATAAGCACACTGCTCCGGCAGTGTTTTGCAAGGCGATTCCAGCCATCCAAACGGTTCCCAAAAATTCCCAAATTAATTGTGTATCATCTTTCATACATTTTCTATATTTTGGTAAAATTTCAGAATATTTAGAGCTCGCATGATTTATTTATGAATTTGTAAACATCACTGCCCATCTGGAATACATGTTTGGTAAACAATCTTTGGGAGATCATAAGTAAAGTTTCACTCGGTGAAAACCTTTGAAACTTGAATATGTCACTCTAGACTCCCGTATCTTTCTTTTGACATCGGCCTCACCATTTTTGAGTAAGGGAAACAACCGGTATAAATTCTTGAAATCTAGTTCTTATTCCATGTACCATCCAGTAGATTTTACAAACCTACGACTTTGAGGTGGAAAAGGCCGACTTAAATATTTGATTCTCAAGCCTATCTTTCTACTGAATATTCACTGACATGTTGGGAACTTACTTGTTCAGGTTTAGAATTTTTGGTGAAGCTTAAAGTGGTTTTTCCGATTTATGTTCTGAATCTGCCAAACTTGAACTCTTTTTGTGCACTGAACTTTAGATAGTCATATCTTCTAAACCATGAAGGTTCTTAGAGTAAATCCAACTGGAGAGTGTTATGATCTCTCCCTAGTTTCCAGATTGACCTTTGGGGTTCCCAGTGGAGTTTTGTAAAGGGAGATATGAATTTTTAAAGAAAGCCCACTGACTTGGTTGTAATCTGGAAATATGAAATTTACAGATTTTTGCTTGTTAAATACCCATCTTTGAGAGGGCATATCTTGCTCGTTTGAATTGTTTTTCATTCGATTCAAATTGGAGAATGATCCTTGAAATGTCTAGTTTCCAGAATGTCTTTTGGAGCCTCATTTGGAGATCCGAGGTAGATTTGGTGTCTGTTGTAAAACAACCCCTTAAGAGCTCAAGTTGTTGAATTATTTTCTATGTATCAAAGTTTATTTTAAAGGATGTTTCGTGAAAGATTTAGTATATGTGCGTAACAAGTTTGGGACTATTTATTTTAAATGAGGTCCGTTCTTTATTTAAATTAGGATGGACTTTTAATGAATATTTTTGGGATTAAACTATTATTCTTGATTTATATAAATTATTTTTAAGGACTTATAAATATGAATTTCGTAGGCCTACTGACCTACTGTGATCGACGGTTTGTCGATGTCTAACAGCTTTGAAAATTTTATAGCAAGTCCCTACATGAGTCTTGAGTACCTTGGTAAAATTTCAAGCCATTCCAACTTCGTATGATACTTCTTTAAAATGTAAAACCTAAACTGCACATTACTACTGAGAATTTCAGAGAACAGAGAAAAGAGTCATTTATTTCAGTAGCTTCCTGGGTGATCTATCTTTCCAAATTTTTATGGTATTAACCTTATTGTGTTATTTAGATATCCACCAAAGTTGAGCCCAGTTTGACAACGTTTACTATTTTTCAAAAATACAAGTTTTCGATTGTTCAAAACTGCCGAACATGGTAGATCGTGGTAAAAACGTCATATCTCTCAAACCACTTGGAGTTTTCGACTCTATTTTTTTTATATGAAACTAGACTCGAAGATCTTTCTTTCGGTATGAGTCTCGAGTCCAGGAGATGTCGGAGTCAGAACAGATTAAATTTTGAAGTTGAGTCAGTGTAAAAGCAGAGCATGTTTTGATGATGTTTGATTGTGATTCTTATGTGCCTTATGTTGAGCCTTTTTATTTTATTTTATTTTTTTTAATTTTATAACATTACTTGTTCTTATTTATTAAGCCCGATTAATTATGAGATTATAAAGCGAATAAGTTGAAGTATTTATTTTCTATTGACTACGAGGAGCGGGGTTTATTTAATTGACGGATTAGAACACCCCGAAGAGAACGGATTAATTTTTGTTAATTATCCGGCTTCATGAGACGAGACTTAGCTTTTGTTTAAATCCGATAGCCTGGATTAACAATAGAAATTCCCTGATTATTATCTCAGAATAATAGTTCATGCATACGAGATTCATGCATAGTTTAATTACGCATTCTCATTTAATTGAGAATTTTCCCTCGATTTAAAGTCTTACGTTATTTTCTCGGATTAAAGGTCGAGCGCAAGAATAAGAGCTCGTCAAGGAGTCACTAATCTGTAGCAAAGCTTTGCTATCAGGTGGGCATTACTTTCATATATATCAAATGAGTTTAAATGTTACGTTCAAGCAAGTTATTTCATGACTAAATTAATTGAAGTTATTTCAAATATTGTCTTGCCATAAAATGTTTAAATTTCAGTATGATATCTATCTGATGTGACTTTAATCATGTAATCGAATTCGGGTCTTGAGCAGTTGATAGCTATCCTGCCAGGGCTAGTGTACACCAGTGACCGTGAGTCATCTAGCGGGTTGGCCGGTCAAGTGTCCGTGAGAGGTGGCCACCTCTCCGGCACACAGTTCCAGATATGATAGATTACAAGAGAACTTAGTCTGCAGACGAACTTTAAGAATCACAAATGAATTTAGTAAGCTTGGGCCTTTTTAGAGAAAAACTCCCTTGCTGTACTGTTTATGATGGCATGACAATTTACAACTTTACGAAGCATGTTATATTTCATAGTAGGCATATGTGCCCACTGAGTACTTTTGTACTCAGCCCTGCATATATTTCTAAATGTGCAGGTTGAGCAGCTGCCGATGGTGATGAAGTGACGAGCGGGACTCTTTTGTCTTATTATGTATTAATGAACTCTAGGGTTACATGTCTTCATACATGTAATCAGAACCTTATTCCGCTGCGTACTCAGAAGTTGTATACTATTTTGGATAAGTCGGAGTTATCCGAACTTATTAGTTATTTGAATCTATACGACTAAAACTTCGTTATATTATAAATATTCCTTTTGTTAAATGATGAAATGTGATTCTTCTTTGTTTAATTATCCCCTTTCTACCCCGCTTCTAATATCCCTCCATTAGTCACGGTTTCCCGGCTTAATAATCCTTAATTAGGTTCGGTCGTGACAATGTCTTCATACATGTAATCAGAAACCTTATTACTTCCGCTGCGTACTCAAAGAAGTCTTATGTTATTATGGCTAAGTCGGAAATATCCGAACTTACTAGTTCAATCGAATCATTGCAACTAAACCTTCGTTATATATATATTAGATGTTTCCTTCGTTATTAATGAAAAGTATGATCCTTCTCTATTTATTCATTCCCCTTTTCTACTCCCGCTTCTTATCTCCCTCCCTTAGTCATGGTTTCCCGGTTTAATTATCCTTAATTAAGTCCGGTCGTGACAGATACATCGCATATGAGCGATGCACAAAGGATGGCCTACGAGCACATGGTCCAAGAAATGCTCAAGCGTCGTGGGCTTATCTAGACTAGGATTTTAATTTATGTAATTTTAATTATGTTTTTAATTTTTTTATGTAATTTTTAGGTTTTTTATTTTAATGGAATTTTAATTATTAGTAAAATGTGTTATTTAAATTTCAGCAATTAAATTTAAGTGAAAAGCATAAAAATCAAAACTAAAAAAATCATGTAGGCTATCATGTAACCTCAATGCAGCCTCTTTACACCATGTGGTCTCCCCCTCATAAAGTAAGCTATCACGTAATACCAATGTGGATGCTCTTAATTAATAATATAGTATTTCAATTCGTTGATCTTTATTTTTTTTACATTTATTGAATTTATATAATAATTTTTTATAGAAAATTGATAACTTTTGAAATCGAATAATAAATTATAGTATGTGATAAATAAATGTTATCTTATCGAAAATTGATAGAATTGTGATTGGAGTGGAATTCTTGTATGTTCATGATTATGAGATCGAATAACTAAAAGAAAGATTAGGACATAATAACATGATATTATATTGTCCATAAAATAGATTAAAAATAGGGACATATTAGCTAAATGAAATTTTGTAAAACAAGATTATTTTATAATAGGTATAGATTTATTTTATAAAGTATTTAATCATGTTAATTTTGTTCGAATATTTTTTGTCTAAATAGCATTATTGATATTTGAATTAGGTGATAAAAAAATATATATATATATATATATATATATATATATATATATATATATAGACTAAGCTGCCCGCACCACCATACAACAATTGGCAACAACCCAATCACTCATTCTATTGAGTATTTATTAAAATAATTGTTGAAAATTTTAAGAGCATTGTATCTCAAACGTGGCCTACTTATCTTCCTCAAAAATGGGCAATGCTATACTTCTATAATTTCTATATAAATTACTCTATCAACCCAATAAACACCATCTTAAGCTCCAATTAATGGCGACCAAGCTCCAAAACTGCAAAATTTACCCTTCTTCTTCTTCTTCTTCTTCTTCTTCTTCCTCCAGCAGCAGCAATCAAGAATTCTACACCCCATTAACACACTTCGACATTCCATTCCTACAATCTGATCCCACAAAGAGACTCATCTTCTTCGAATTCCCCTGCTCAGACCTCCATTTCCATGAACACATCCTTCCATCGCTGAAAAATTCTCTCTCCCTCACTCTCGCACACTTCCTCCCCCTCGCCGGAAACGTAGTCCTCCCGTCAAACTCCGGCAGCCCCGTCATCCGCTACGTCTCCGGTGACTCCGTCTCCCTGACCGCCGCTCAATCCGATCAGGATTTTCACTATCTTGCATCGCACCATCAACGACTTGCCAATCACTTCTACGAGTTAATCCCCGAGCTGCCGCCCGCAGCCCGTCGCCCCGACTCCTCCGTCGTCTTCCCCGCCGCGGCTATCCAAATCACACAGTTTGCGGGACAGGTGCACAAATTTTTGAAGTTCAATAAATTACAAAAAATATATGCTTACAAATATAAAATTAGGGTTGCCATGTCCATCTTATCCATTTGATTCTTCTCTTCTGTTTGCTTCTTGTTCTTGAATGATTTTTTCAAATGTTCATGTTTGGATTTCATAACGTCGAGCCGAAGTACTTCGTCAGTAGTCTTGTTTTGGGATTGAACGTTGAATTTGATTTGCTAAACGATTCTTCGAGTTTTACATGTTAATGCAGAGGGTTTTCATCTTGATGATTATGGCGATGGATTGCATTATTTGATGATTCTGGCGAAGAACGCGATAATTTCCTCGACCAAGAACACCTTTAATATTTGAAAAATAATTTGAATGTTGGAGAAAACTTTGTAGAGAATTCTTCTAATTCCTTGAGCTCTTCAATCTTTTCCCCTCTTCATTTTTAACTACTACGTTCATCTTTGCGATGCTCAACGTATATTGAAATTAAACATGTTTAAATATATAAGTAAATAAAAATATTAAATAGAATCAATTTTTTTTCTCTTTTTATTGATAAATTATATAATTAGATAAAGAAATTCAAAGACCGCGCGACGCAGGACTCGAACCCACGATATCAGTTCTTGGACATTAACCTTCTATTGTTAGGCCAACACACGCACACCAATATCCTATTCTTTAATATAGAATAGTGGACTTGTAGACTTTGAGCCATAATACTATAGGCTTTTAGCGCTTACGTGATACACTGAACATGAGAGGCTTTTAGGACTTAAGTAGCGTGATTTGAATAATTATTCTTTTTAAATATTCCTTATCTATTTATAATACTCCCTCTGTCCATGAAAGAACTTCCTAGGAGGGAATGTCACGAGTTTTAACAAAAAATGTTGTTGAGTGTATTGAGAGTAGTGAAAAAGTGTTATAATTAATATTGAGAGTTGTGAAAAGTGAAAAGTAAGAGTAATTATAAGTGGTGGGGTATAATCCAAAAATAAGTGGGAAGTTTTTTTGTGGACGTCCCAAAAAGGAAAGATAAGAAGCTCTTTCGTGGACGGAGGGAGTAATATATAATAACAACTATGAATTTTCAAAAATAATTACTTCTACTTTATTATATAAATAGTATATTAATTTATAACCAATATAATAATCATTAACTAAATAATTAATCAATAATTCTATTTATGTATATTCAGATGTCATTATCTAATAGTATGTACAGAGTGTTGGGTTTGGGTAAGTTGGAACTTGTTTACCCAAAAAACCACTAGATGGTCCACATTCAATCCTTATATTTATTTTATTAAAATTCTTATTGAACCCAATTTTGTATATTCGTATTAAATATTTATCTAATCATGAAATAAATTTTACTAACAAATTAATCTTATATAGAATATGATTATAGGACTTGCCTATATGGCACCACTAAATCCCACCATTTTAAAATCTCTCAATTCTACTTAATTCTAATTTTTATTCATTTTTATTACTCCCTCAGTCCCATTATTTATGGGACAACACTGTTGGGCACGGAGATTAAGAAGAGTAGAATTAAGGGAATTAGATGTTTAGTGTTATTTTAATTAACAAGTCACACACGCACAGTCACTCCTCTCTCGGCCTGTCTCTCTCTCGCCGGCCTGGCTCTCTGTCGCCGGACTGGTACACGGCGCCGCCGCCGGCGAGCGCCTCTGTCGTCAGCCCCTCTCCGTCCTCCCCCTGTCACCTCTCTCTCCCTTCCCTTTTCCCTCTCTCCATCTCTCTCTCTCCGCCTCTCGTTCGGAACAGGGTGTACGCCCTTTGTGCCGGAGACAGAGAACGGCCACCGCCGCCTCCTTCATCCTCCAGCGCCGCCGGGCTCGCGGTGGAGAGTCGCCACCGCCGATGCCTCCGTCGTCGGCCAGCTCGATTCACCAGCATAACCCACAAACAATATGCAAAATCGACAAACAAAAATCCACAAATCCAAATCCACAAACAAAAATCAAAATCCACAAGTTCACAAGTATCGAAACCAAAATCGAAACAAATATCAAAACCAGATCTACCCACAAACATTGAAACCCAAGTATTGAAGACAAAAATTGAAAATCCAGAAACTAGAGTGGAGGCGGAAAGGGGCTAAGCCGAGGGTGGAGGCGGACCGCGCCGCTGCTGCGTCTCCTAGCGGTGGGGCTGAAGATTTCGTCGACGATGGAGGAGGCGCGATGGAGTGATCAGAGAGGGAGGCAGGGGCTTGGGCGCGGCGGAGGTTGGCTGTCGTCACCGGGAATCGAGCGGAAAAAATTGGCGAGAGAGGGGAGAGCGAAGCCGGCGGCGACGCTCTTCAACGGAGAGAGAAAGGTGGAGGCGACGAGAGAAGACTTAGGATTTGGGTTCACTGGTTGAGTGGGTGCATGAGAAACTGAGAATAGAGGAAGAGAGGAAATGATGGTGGTGGCCGGCAGATCGACGGGCGGTGGTGGCGGTGGAGGCGGCAGATCGACGGGCGGTGGTGGCCGAGAATTTTAGAAGAGAAGGGAGGCGGCTGGTAGGTGGGGGAAGGAGAGAGAGAAGAAGAAGTAGGAAATGAGTTTTAGGTGGATAATTAGTGATTAGGTGGATAATTAGCGAATATATTAATGCTTAAATGCCCCCTGATTTTTTCCAAAAAAGGAAATGTGCCATATAGGTTGGGACAGCCCAAAAAGGAATATGTGTCATGAATAATGGGACGGAGGGAGTATATATGTATGTGTTGACTACAAATGAATGCCTATAATCAAGCAATCAATAAATCCACATGTTTCTTTATTCTTGTATTATATATCTAGATCTACATTTTATCCACTTTAAATATATAAATATACATTGAATAAAATTAAAAAGTTTTAAAATTTTACGCCACTATCTTAGGGTTATTTTAAAAAATAGGCCAATTGTTTTTGGAATTGTATGCCAATTGTTTTAAATTTTGATGTTTTTGGGTCACATTTGGATCCAATTCGGTGTGAAAAGAGCACATTTGAGCCCATATTTGGGCTCTAATGCAGCCCTAAATAGCTCAATTAGGTCCAAATGTGGTTCACGAATGCCGAAATTTAAAGTAATTGAGTACTTTTTGCGAGTCCGAAAAAATTAGCCTATTTTTGCAAATTGCCCTAAAATAGTTACCTAGAAAATTTAAACTCAAATAAATGCCCATAAATACATATACACCAAAATAATCAATAAACCTACATATACTATAATCATGTGTGTGTGTGTACATATGTGTGTATTATGGATATAGTACTCCCTCCGTCCCGCGAGTCTTGACACGTTTGGGTTCGGCACGAGAATTAAGGAGTTGTAGATTAGTGTTTTAAGTGTGTAATTAATAAAGTATAAAATTGATAAAGTAGGAGAGAGAAGGTAATAAAAGTGATAAAGTAGGAGAGAGAATATAATAAAGGTGATAAAGTATGAGAGAGAATGTAATAATTATTACCAAAAAAGGAAACGTGTCAAGATTCGTGGGACGGCCCAAAAAGGAAAACGTGTCAAGATTCGTGGGACGGAGGGAGTATGTATATAAAGATATTAATTTTTTTTCCTTTAACCATAGTCCATGAGTCGATTATTTAATTAAGAGTAATATATGATTGTGTTGAAATTTTGGATATATTATATATTCATGTAATTAACAATCAATTAATGTTATTTGTACAATTAACCTAATTTGTTTGATTAGCATAATTAGTCCATCTAAATTGGTTTAATAATTCTAAAAATTCTAAATTTATATTTTGAATTTATTTTCAATATTTTCTTATTTATACTATTATTGCACCATAATTGTTAAAACTTATATTTCATTATCTAGTTTTGAATTTTTAAATGGGTTCGATAGATTAGTATGTATTAATAATTTAATATGAGTTTGACTAGAACCGGTAGTGAAAACTATTCACGTCTTAGGACATATAAAATTATTTTAAAATAAGTTGATTATTTAAAAATAATTTAAAACTATTCACCCTACACAACACCACATTATCATTTAGTTGTTAGAAAAGAGTTTTGATGATAAATTTCATACAAATTAAACAAAAGTTTGGATGGAATTTGATAAATTTTAAACGAGTTCGACATATTAATATGTATTACTATGAATTTGACGAGAACTGATAGTAAATTATTTAATTACTAATCGAGGTTGGGACAAATACATAAATATAAATTTTAAATGGCTTCGAATAGTATAATTATGAAATTTATCGCAACCTTTACTTGTTTGATCGGTTCTGTATTATGTATTTTTTTCATATAATTTATTGAATATATTCAATCTTTTAACTTTAGATCAATCCTATCATCGAAGCTCATTCGGGTGATTGAATCATGATGTGTCGCGTCAAATGATGACATGTAATTTTGACAAAAAAATAAGGTATGCATGTGGCAAAATAACATGATGTCACCATACACCACATCACATCTAGAGTCGGTGGAGAAAAGTTTTGGTGATAAAATTGATATTAATTTAAGGGTTAATAGCCGAAAAATACACGAACTTTTACGAAATTTGCATATTGCACATGAGCTTCAAAAATAGCCCCAGAATACACCACCTTTTAATTTAGTCGTAAATTGCACACGGTGAAAGTTCCGGCAGCACTTAAGTTTGACCGGCGATGACGTGGACAATATTTAACATTACATGGCATTACTCGTGGCTTTTTTTACACGCTGGCAAGCCACGTGGGCAAAACGACGTCGTTTTGATATTTTGAAGAATTAAAAAAAAAAAATCCTCACTGCCGCCTCCCTCCTCCACTCAACCGCCACCTCCACCCTTCCAGATCTGGAGCCGTCTCCTGCTTCTTCGGCGAGGAACGTCTCTTCGACATCAATCGTGACGGGAGCAGCGCCGTTCAACCGCTGCCTCTCCCTTTCCACCTCCATCCTTCCAGATCTGGAGCTGCTCCCTGCTTCTCCGGCGAGGAACGCCTCTCCGACATCAACCGCGATGGGAGCAGCGCCGTTCAACCGTCGATTCGAGTAGGACCACCCGGCGGAGGCGGAGACGGCGGCAGCGGCGGCGGGGGCTGCGGGGGTGAAGCAGCAGGTAAGCGGCGGAGGAGACTTCGACGCCGTCCTCACCACCCAGTTCGCGCCGCCTCCACCAACCAAACCAGCTTCAAAATCGAGTTCAAAATCAATTTCCAGATTTCCACCAGCTTCAAAATCGAGTTCAACCAGCTTCAAAAACGATTTCCACCACCCAACGCCAGCTTCAAAATCGAGTTCAAAATCGATTTCCACCACCCAACGACATCTTCAAAATCGATTTCAAGATCGATTTTCAGATTTGCAGATCCAATTTCAAAATCGAATTCCAAATTTGCAGATTTTCAAATAATTAGGTTTTTTGGGGGGAGGGGGGTGGAGAGGGCGACGCTGATGTTGTGCGGTGGTGCGTCTGGAAAAGGTGGCGGTGGTGCTCGGCATCAACGCCGGTGAATGAAGAACGGATCTGCAGAGAGAGAGAGAGAGAGAGCAGAAACGACGTTTTCCTTTTTTTTGTTTTTTTGTTTTTTTTGTTTTTATTTATTTATACTCACTCAAAACAACGTCGTTTTGAATTCCGGTGAGTCCACGTCTGAAAATTCCGGTGCCACGTCAACACCGATCAAGGTGATGGTCAACGCGTGTGCAATTTGCAACAAAATTAAAAGGTGATGTATTCTGAGGCTATTTTTGAAGGCCATGTGCAATTTGCAAATTCCGTGATAGTTCGTGTATTTTTCGGCTATTAACCCTTAATTTAAAAAGGTTAGGATAGGCTTGAGCTTGATCAATTTTGAAAAATGAACTACTCCCTCCGTCCCACGAATCTTGACACGTTTTCCATTTTGGGCCGTCCCACGAATCTTGACACGTTTCCTTTTTGGGCAATAATTATTACATTTCTCTCTCCTACTTTATCACCTTTATTATATTCTCTCTCCTTTTTTTTTTATCGGGCAAAGTCATGTTAGATGTTAGAATTAGTTCCCCATCCACTCCAAGAACCACCTTATCTCTCCCATTCACCAAATCCACCTTATATCTCCAATCTCCAAATTCGCTCCCAAGAGGGATCGAACCCGGGTCACTTCACTTAAGTGAGGACCCGGTGGCCAGTGGGCTAAGCCCCCTGGTTATTATATTCTCTCTCATACTTTATTACTTTTATTACCTTCTCTCTCCTACTTTATTAATTACACACTTAAAACACTAATCTATAACTCATTAATTCCCGTGCCGAACCCAAACGTGTCAAGACTCGCGGGACGGAGGGAGTATAATATAATTGATAAAATGAGTATAGGTAGGGATAGGTTTTATAATTGATCTTTTTAACTAAAAGAAATATTTTAATTGATCATTTCATTCTAGACCGGGTTTGGTGGATTAATATCCATTACTATGAATTTGACGAGAATTGGTAATAAAATTACTTACTAAGGTTGGGATAAATACATGTATATAAATTTTAAACGAGTTGAAATGAGTATAGGCTGTGATACATTTCATAATTGATATTTTTACTAAATGAAATATTTAAGTTGATCATTTCATTCTAGATATGTACGCATATTTTGAACGAAATATGATACTTATAAATTCAAACTGAACCAGATACCTAATCGAATTTAGGATGAGTACATATATATATATATACATTATAGTCAAATTCGAATATTTATCGACATGCCTACGTGAAATTTCTTTATTGTTGAATCTTTTCTTATGTTATTTTTTAAATTCTAAAGTGGTGCAAACAGTAACCAACATGTCCAAGAAAATTTTTCCCTATTTTTTAATCTGTATTGAAACACATAACAATCATTCTAGCAACTTTTATTCATAAATTTAAATAAATTCGAGTATTATAAGCGTATATTATTATTTGAGTTTGAGACGAGAACATGGTTTAAAATCACTTTGTAGTTAGGTTTGTTAGGAATATGGTACATTGATAAACTTTGTAAACAATTAAATTTAAAAAAAAAAAAATCAAAGAAACATTCTCTTAAATCTATTTTTCTATTATAATTTTATTTGTCTTCTAATATATACTTCTTCCAACAAGTTATCAAATACTATCGCACTAAAATAAAATATTAATTTATTTTTTTAAAATCATATTTATAATTTATACTGTAAAGTGATTTTCCATCAAAATTCGACGGATTACAATTATAGTAAAAAGTATAATCAATGGGCAATATATGTGTAATCCTCTACTATTATGATGTTTGATTTAAGTGAAAAATTGTTGAGGATTCTCAGTCGATCCTTACTTAAAGTATAAATATATAAATTTACAATAAAAGAGAACACACCCTTAAAGTATAAATATAAAACCAAAAGCTAGTGCATCTATTGTTAACGTTTCGTTGGATATAATAAAAAGAGTAAAATTTTGAAATAGTCAAAATGAAGCATAAAACACAATTTATGGTCACTCATTGAAAAAACATAAAATTTGACCATTTTTATTGATTTTGGACGTTTTTACCCTTAATGAGGCGGACCGGGTATGATCAGGCACGCGGGTCGCGTGCCAAGATTTCACTATTAGTGTCATAAGTGCCAACGGAAATCCAAAATAAAACCAAGTAAAATGGTCATTTTGGCACTTATGACACTAATAGTGCCATAAGTGTCATACGTGCGACACAAATACAGAAACAACAGCAATAGAATCAAGAAATCATGGTATGAAGAAGATGAAGCACATGAAACAAACAAACAAAAAATCCTAAATGGATCATCTAAATCTTAAATAGATAATCTAAACCCTAAATGGAACATCTAAAGCCTACGGGGAAGTGTTTAAAATGACGAAAATCCAAAATAAAACCAAGTAAAATAATTTTCTTGGCACTTATGGCACTATTAGTGCCATAAGTGCCATACGTACAACTGGCGCTGACTTTTCTCCGCGAGCGCGCAACTCACTCATAAGCTTCCAGCGGCCGCGCAATCACCCAGCGGTCGCGCTATTCACCCACAAGCATCCCGCGAGCGCTCAAAGTCCCCAGCGGCCGAGTAAAAAGGGTATATTAGGCATACCGCCTAATTAATGGCCAGATTTTGTAGTTTGAAGATTAGAGGCCAAAATTTAATTTTCAATCTTCATTATGGCCATCCGACTACATTGTTTCTTATAAAAATGAGTCTTTGGTCTTGTTTAAAAAAGGTTATAATTTTTTTTTTTTTTTTTTGCACCAAAGGTTTAAAGAGGTTAGGTACGTGTGATTCTTCCCTTTTTCATTTTGCAAAGTGGAAGAGTTCATATATTTGACAATTATACCTCTTTATTAAATCTTAATATGAACTACTCCCTCTGTCCACGAAATGAGTACCCATTTGTGGATGACACGAGTTTTAAGCAAATGTATGAAGTGTAGTGTGAATAGTTTAAGGGTCTCATTTTTTGAGTGTATTAATTAAAGAGATGTGTGAGGTACACTTGCTAAAAACGAAAATGGGTACTCATTTCGTGGACGGACGAAAAAGAAAAAATGGGTACTCATTTCGTGGACGGACGAAAAAGAAAAAATGGGTACTCATTTCATGGACGGACGAAAAAGAAAATATGAGTACTCATTTTCGTAGATGGAGGGAGTATTATTTGTAATTTTTTTTGCCAACGTATACACATCAGAGCATCCCAATGATATTGGGGGTGCATCTTGACAGTCTATCACTCGTAATTCACTTCTTTTTTTATTGCTTTTTCTATTTCTTTCTATTTTTCATTTTCTTTTTCTTTGCTGCACATTTGAATACGGTTCACCATGATGAATGATTTATTAATTAAACTGTAAGTTTAGATTGTGTCTTGTATTTCAATTTCTTATGTTTATATAAGTACGATTTCAATTTCGATTTCCAAAATTCGACAAAGTTACTCACTAGTATAATTAAATACGTAAATTCAATGAGCTAATATATAAAACTATCTATTTTCATATTGTAAAATTAAAATCTAGCCTATCATATAAAAATAATAAAAAAATGGCCAGTTTTTGAACAAAAAGTCAAAAATACCCTATTAAAAAATGGCCACTCATTTATCTCTCTCTCTTTCTCTCTCTCTTCACCTTCACGTCACTCTCTCTCTCCCTCGTCTGCGACCAAAACTCCAAAAGCTTGCTTCCCCCAAATGCGCCGGAGATCGATCTCGCCGGATTTCTACACCGTCGTAGGATCCTCCTCCGCCACGGGTGCTGCCTGCATAGATACACCGTCGATCTTCTCTCTCTCTTTCTCCCTCTCCCTCTTCCTCTTCTTCTTGTCCTCGCCGCCACTCCATAGTCGCCGACCACCGCCTCCGCCTCCGCCGCACAGTGAACCACTACCACCGTGACGCACAGCGGCAGCGGATCTCTGTCGCGCTGGAAGCCTTTGTTGCAGATCGCTGGCGCTGCCCGGCTCCAGACTTGGCGGCTGTCCCCACAGACCAACACGAGTCTTTTCTAGCGTGTTTTGTCCTCACTCGCACGCTCCCCGAGAAACTTCCCAGGGGGTCACCCATCCTGGAATTGCTCCAAGCCAAACACGTTTAACCTTGGAGTTTCTTCCACGTGGGCACCAGAAAAGAAGATGCATCTTACCTGCATATTCTCGGAATCCCTCTCGTTCGGGTGTGTTTCGGTTCATCCCTGCGCCCCTCCGCTTGGAAGCCTTAATCGGAGCCGCTCCTTGTCCGTGCCTCTTTGCACAGGCGATCACTTCGTACTTCGTCCCCGGGCGTCACAGGCCCACCAGCTTCTGCTTGGTTCGTCCCCAAACCACACCGTACTGGGAGAGGTTCGGTTCTGATACCACCTGTAACATCCCGGCTCCAGACTTGACGGCTGTCCCCACAGACCAACACGAGTCTTTTCTAGCGTGTTTTGTCGTCACTCGCACACTCCCCGAGAAACTTCCCAGGGGGTCACCCATCCTGGAATTGCTTCAAGCCAAACACGCTTAACTTTGGAGTTTCTTCCACGTGGGCACCAGAAGAGAAGATGCATCTTGTTGATATGAGTAGCACCTATCAAATCATTTAAGCTCTCCTCAAATATGCAGTCCCATATCTGCATATTCTCAGAATCCCTCTCGTTCGGGTGTGTTTCGGTTCATCCATGCGCCCCTCCGCTTGGAAACCTTAATTGGAGCCGTTCCTTGTCCGTGTCTCTTTGCGCCGGTGATCACTCCGTACTTCGTCCCCGGGCATCATATGCGCAGTGGTGCGTCGTGATTTGTGGTAGAATGTCACGAACACAGTTGATTTGGTGGAAGAAATTGGTGTTGAATGTGAGGAATTAAGGTCTGTCGCTTTGGGGCTCACGTTGAGTTTGGGAGATGAGCTGTTGACTTGAATGTGGAGAATATTAATCAAATGGGAGAAGAAAATGCTAATAAAAGTGCTGAGTTAGTCTTTATTTATCAGTTTTTCTCGTGTGAGGATCAAGACATGTGAAGAAGCCAACTTATCTTTATGTTTTTATTTTATCTCTTTAATTTGCTTTTTAATTCATGTATCTCTTCATTGGGACCACCTATTTAGGGTGATTCACGTATATGGAATGGGCGAATGAGATTCAGTGTACCACACTTTATGTCCCACTCTGTGTCCCACTTTTAATTTTATTTATTTTCTTATATATTTTTGCTTCAATTTCAATTTTATATGCTTTAGTTTAATTTTGTGATTATTAACTAGGGTTTATTCCATCAATTTAGGGTATATAATTATTTTTTATCATTTAATTTCACTTTTATTAGTTAATAATAGGTTGATAAATTCAAAGTCATGGTATATACTTTTTAAAAAATCTAATTTTTTAAAATAAAAATTAAATATAATTGATAGTATCATAATAAATTTTATTTTTATAAAAAATATTTTTAAAATAATAGATATAAGCATGGGACACAGTGGCACACATAAAATTGTGGGACACCGGATCTCATCCCATGGAATGGGTATGAAAAAGTTATTCAATTCACAATTTTAATGTTCTTGAATTCACAACCAGATTTATGAATTCAAAGCTTAATATTCTAGAATTCACAATCAGATCTATGAATTCACATCTAAAACTCGAATTCACAAGTGAATTCAAACTTTAAAAACTCAAATTCACAACTACTTTGAATTCACAACCAAAATAAATTTTGTTTGTGAATTGAATTCTAGTTGTGAATTCACAATCAAAAAATTTTGATTGTGAATAACTAATTGTGAATTAAATTTTGGTTGTGAATTCACAACCAAAAAATTCTGGTTGTGAATTCACAACAAAAAAAAAATCTGATTGTGAATTAAATTTTGATTGTGAATTCGACTGGTTGTGAATTCACAAACAAAAAATTCTGGTTGTGAATTTGACTGGAACCAGTGCGAATTCAAAACCAAAAAATTTTGATTGTGAATTGCAGAATTTTTTAAATGGGTGATATTTAAAGGGTAAAATGAAGTGGATATTTTTTTAATTTTTAATGTGAAGGGTATTTGGTAACACTGGCCATTTTTAAATATTTTTATCTTAGTGGACAATTTTTAATTTTACAATATGAAAGTGGCCATTTTAAAAATCCACTCTAATTCAATTTTGATATTTAACATGAACTTTAAATCCTAGTTATAAATACATGAATTTTACTCACTTTTGGTATTTAACATGAATTTAAAAATATAGTTATAAATACATGAACTTTAAACTTATTCAATTTTTGATTCGTTTTTCTCAAAGTAAAGCTGACTTGGAATGCTTGAATCTTGACGTGGACAATTTTGCGCTAAGATTAGGGGTGAGCATTCGGATTACGGATCGGATTTTTGTGTGATGCGATCCGATCCGAAAATCCGAAGTTTGAAGAAAATAAAATCCATAGTTATAAAAACATATTTATAACTATGTTTTAAAGTTCATGTTAAATACCAAAAGTGAGTAAAAATCGTGTATTTATAATTAAGATTTAGAGTTCATGTTAATTACAAAAAATGAATAAAAATCATGTATTTATACACCAAGTACCCTAAATACTATGATTATATGCAACAGGGAATCTGCATTGGCATCACCAATCATCACGCCGTCGCCGACGAGAGCAGCACCGTTAATTTTGTGAAGTCGTGGGGTTGTGCTAACAGATTCGGAGACACTGAAGCATTTCATCAAACACTTGCTACACATTTCCCACTTTTCGATCGAACTTTGGTTGAAGATCCAAAAAGATTAGACTCCATCGCCTTGGAATTCATTAGAAATCGGAATCTTCCAATCGAGCAACCCTCTTCGGTGGAATTTTCCACCAACAGAATTCGCTCAACTTTTCTCCTAACAAAAAATCAAGTGCAAAACCTCAAAAATCATGTTTACACTCAAATGCCTGAATTGGGCGACGTTTCATCTTTCACGGTTATCGCTGCTTACGTTTGGATTTGTATGTTGAAAGCAGAGGGCTCTTTCGACGAAGATGAGATCGCCTACTTCGGTTTCGCCGCAGATTGCCGTGGACGTCTAGATCCGCCGCTGCCGGAATTTTACTTCGGAAATTGCTTAGTTTTCGTGATTGCAGAATCTCGGCGCGGATTGCTGAAGAAGAAGGACGGATTTCTGATTGCTGTGGAGAGTATACGAGAGGCGATTCGAAGAAATCTGTATAGCGATGGGGGAATCCTCGAAACCGCCGATTGGCCGCTGGATTTCAAGAGATTTAGTGGAAAATGTGTGGTATCAGTGGCTGGATCGCCAAGATTTGACGTTTACGAAGCTGATTTCGGGTGGGGGAAGGCGAGGAAGCAGGAATTCATGCATCTTGATGGGGAGGAGAGATCGATTTCGTTGGGCAAATCTAGGGATTTTGAGGGTGGATTTGAGATTGGGTTGTCGAGGAACAAGGCTGAAATGGATGCTTTTGAACTAGTTTTTCGTGAGGGACTTTGAGATTCAATGATTTTAAGGTCCGATTTATGTATCAATCTCAAATTTAATACTTTAAAATTAATTATTGTAGAATGAAAATTAATTCTAATATAATCATTATTAATCGAATAATGAAATCTAAATATTTATGAAAATCATCGACTTCAACAATGAATTATTAATTGAAACTAAAACACAACATCCTTTAATATTATATAAAAAAAACACAATATTTTAATTATTGACTGAAATGCCATGTAATAAATTTTGGTGTCGACATAGGATTGATGGTCGTCGAAAGTTTATTTGGGGCCAATTACAAATTATTGAAAGTTCACATATTAGTTTACCAAAAAATAGTACTCCCTCCATTTATAAAAAATGCCCCTAAGTTTTAATAAATTGATACAAATATAGTGAGTGGAATAATGATAGCATTTTTATTGTAATTTTAAATTGATTAACGTGGTTAAGTGGTGGATATAGAATGAGGAAAATGAGAAAAAAGAAATACTAAGAGATTTAAGAGATTTAATGGGGGGCTTCAAGGCGAAGGAGGCGGTCGTGCCTCTGCGATTCAATCGACAATTTAAAGGAGGCGGTGGCGGTGGATTTAAGATAATTTTAATTATAGTAAGATATGTTAATTCTCTTTCCAAATTAAAATTACCACATCAGTGATGGACACATTATGCTTGTCCACGGTGGGTAGGTGATCGGTTCTCTGTATAGTATATGATGAATATCTTCTCCACTCACTAATTGTACAATTAGTGAACCATTTTTACCACTAACTTTTAAAGTTGAATTTTATCAACTCACGATAAATTCAACCACTTGTATTAAAATTTATTCCAAGACTATTGTTTAGATCCATCCGCACACATGCGGAATATGACTAGAGACCATCTTTAAACAAAATTATGTTATTTTTTTCAAATATTTTTTCCCAAAGTATTATAGCAATGACAACTAGTGATTTTTGTCCTCTCTATAAAAAGTAGTAATAAAATAAGTGAGATTAGGTCAAATGCAGGGGTATATCCGTCCATTTATACTCTCTATGGAGTCAACAAACCTTGAAGCTGAAATCACTGTATTCCAATGGCGATCAAGCTCGAAAACTGCCGAATTTACCCTTCTTCTTCAAGACAATTCTGCACCCCATTAACACACTTCGACATTCCATTCCTACAATCTGATCCCACAAAGAGACTCATCTTCTTCGATCTCCCCTGCTCAGACCTCTATTTCCATGAACACATCCTTCCATCGCTGAAAAATTCTCTCTCCCTCACTCTCGCACACTTCCTCCCCCTCGCCGGAAACGTAGTCCTCCTGTTAAACTCCGGCAGCCCCATGATCCGTTGCGTTGCTGGAGACTCTGTTTCTCTAATTGCCGCTCAATCCGATCAAGATCTTCACTATCTCGCTTCACACCATCAACGAGTCGCCGATCACTTCTACGAATGCGTCCCTGAGCTGCCCCTCGCTACTCGCTGCGCCGACTTCGTCGTCTTCCCCGTCGTCGCTCTTCAGATCACGCTGTTTGCCGGCCAAGGGATCTGCATCGGCATCACCAATCATCACGCCGTCGCCGACGGGAGCAGCATCGTTAATTTTGTGAAGTCGTGGGGCTGCGCAAACAGATCTAGAGACGCTGAAGAGCATTTACCGGTTTTCGATCGAGCTCTTGTTGAAGATCCAGAGAAATTGGATTCAATCGCGTGGAAATTCGTCAAAAATCGAAATCCGCATCTCGATATATCACCATCTGTGGTTGAATTTCCTATCAACAGAATCCGTTCAACCCTTCTCCTCACCAAAAATCAAATCGAAATCCTCAAAAATCACGTCTACGCCAAAACGCCTAATTTAGGCGCGGTTTCATCTTTCACGGTTATTTCTGCTTACGCTTGGATTTGTTCGTTGAAAGCAGCGGCTGCTCCCGACGACGACGACGACGAGATCGTCTACTTCTCCTTCGCCGCAAACTGCCGTGGACGTCTGAATCCGCCGCTGCCGGAATCCTACTTCGGAAACTGCTTAGTTTTCGTGCGTGCAGGATCGCGGCGTGGATCGTTGAGGAAGGAGGGCGGATTTGTGGTTGCTGTGGAGAGTATACGAGAGGCGAGTCGAAGAATTTTGCAGAGTGATCGCGGAGTGGTGGAGAGCGCAGATTGGCCGTTGGATTTCAGAAAATACAGTGGGCAATGGAGGGTATCGGTGGCCGGATCGCCGAGATTTGATGTTTATGAAGCTGATTTCGGGTGGGGGAAGGCGAAGAAGCAGGAATTCGTGCATATTGATAGGGATATGTCGATTTCTCTCTGCAAATCTAGGGATTTTGAGGGTGGATTCGAGATTGGGGTGTCGAGGAAGAAGGCTGAAATGGATGTTTTTGAACGTGTTTTCGGTGATATGAAGCGAGTTTTAGAGTCGGATGGGAGTGAGGAGTCTATCTCCGATCCTACTGCAAACCTAAAAATGCTATAAGTCTCTTTTTTTTTTTTTTTATGTTGTATTTCATGTTGCTTTTTCATATAGTTAATTTCCTAAAATGTTAGTAAACTATAGTATTTGTATGAAATTAGTGAATACTAAACTTATTAACTTATACTACATCCATCCACCAAACTTTTCGAGTCTGACTACCTTGATGGGCTGGCTAGCCCGAAATCCAAACATTTAGAATTAGAGTTGAAATTTTTTCATTCGATTATTGTGCACCCGAATGATCCGACAATCCAATAGGACTGGGCCGAAACCCAGTGAAAGGACCCGATTAACATCCTAATGATCCGACAACCCAATAGGTCTGGCCGAAACTCAGTGAAATGACCCGATTGACATCCTATATGTGTATATTCATAAACTTTATCTCTAAGGCAAAGATACATATTTCTAGAAGCATCAACGAACAGAGATATCTCAAATTTTCAATGGCATCTTTATCACATTTTAAAGATTTTAACTTGTCACTTAAACATTTGAAAGATGCAACCAAAAGAATAACTTATTATCTACTACTTATTATCTACTACTTTCTACTACTTTAGCCATGCTTTTAACCTCAAGCATTGGTATCTTATCAATACTACAATAATCAACATGTGCAATCCTCCTCTCTTTAAACTCGTTAGAAGCAATTTCTTCAAATTGATGCATATATATACTAAAGTATTCAGATTCAATACCTAAAACAGATGAAACTCAATTTTAAATGATGTATTCGCAACAATGAAGCAACTTTATTAAATAATTGATGTCTTTATTTCAATAAATTTACTATATTCAATCTATAAGTTCTTCAAAACAGTTTATAAGTTGTATAGGAGCAGCCGAATTTACCCTTCTTCTTCCGGAGAATTTGCACCCCATTAACACACTTTGATATTCCATTTCTACAATCTAATCCCACAAAGAGACTCATCTTCTTCGATTTCCCCTGCTCAGACCTCCATTTCCATGAAAACATCCTCCCATCACTGAAAAATTCTCTGTCATTCACTAAACTCCGGTATCCCTGCAATCCGTTGCGTCGCAGGCGACTCCATTAAAATTCGCCGCTCAATCCAATCAAAATCTTCACTACAAGTGAAAGATGTAGATATATCGAACAACAAGTTTGAAGTTTATTTTCAACCAAATACTGAAGCACTAATATATAGACCAATCCATAATCCATCAAATATAGAAACAGTTAGGGATACAAGTAGATTTTTAAGGGATTGCATTAAGTGAAATATACATCTTTTTTCATCTTTTGTGGCCCATAGAACATAGCCGCATATTTCCTCATGCATAAATCAGTCATCAAACTCTAGGCCACAATGAATCAACACAAGCAAATAACAAGCATGAGATCGATCAACTTAAAATAACAATCGAGACTCTAATGACCATCTAACATGAATTTGATGCAAAAGACATGTTTAAGCAGAATAATTAGCATCGTTAATTCCTTATCTATTTCATCATGTGTAAATTCCAAACATAATACGATACATTGGCTGCGTGCGGATCAAAGAAAGAAATTGAATCGAGAGTTACGGATCAATCCAAATAATGGGGCTTCAAATACGCTCAATCAATTTTAATTTTTATTAGGGAAAAGGTGCAGATTGACCCCTGGAGTAGTAGCCCCTATAGCGTATAACCCCTCTTACTCATTGTGTGTGCAATTAAACTCCTGAACTCCGAGAAAAGGGTGCAAATTTCCCCCTCTGACCTAACGCCGTTAAGTGTTCGTTAACGTCTGGGTTTAATTTCACCCTCTACTTCAGGGGTGGATCTGCACCTTAATTTTTTTATTTTTTTTTTAAATTTCAGCAACTCACCTCCGGCATCAACTTAACCGCCCTCCATACTCATCGGCTCCAACTTACACTTTGTCAGCTCGCACGTGCTCAATCTCTTGATCGTCGACTGCTTACCGCTTACATGCAGCAACGCCACCAGAAATCTCATAAGGTGATTTGCATCTGTGAACAGTGAAACTTAAATATAGAATTTTTTGTTGTTTAAAAATTCTTCTCCATTTCTCGTTTTGGTTCTCAATTAGAGATGTGGTTTTTTCGGTCTGCTTTTCCTTTTCTTCCCCTGCTTTGATTTCTGGCTAATCAGAAAAAAAAATAGAAGAATAGAGATGGGATTAGACGGTTTAAAGTTTTTTTTGAGCAAGAGAAAATTTGATATAGAGTGAAGAGAGTCCAACGCGCGCGTTTTACAGAAAAAATTTAAAACGAGGACGTGGGAGAGAAATAGGAGAAAAAATAAAATTAAATGAGGAGAACGTGGGAGAGAAAAAATATGGCTTCAAAAAATATCTATTAAACTGCTGCTTTATATAATATCTATTCTTCAATTATTTAGAAGTATGGATTTCTTATTTATATATGAAAATTATTATTATTATATATTCTTCAATATTTAGAAATACGGATTTCTCTTTTATATATAAAAAAGCTCATTATATATTCTTCAATTATTTAAAAGTTAGGATTTCCCTTCTGTATTCTTCCGATATCAATCCTTTGGATATTCAATAAAACTTAACAAAATCTCACTATTATATGCATTTTTTTAAAACGCTTGGAATCTAAATTAACTAATTAAACGCTTCTCTATATCACTAGGGGTGACTGATTAACCAACGATATCAAATATTAAAAGAACACGAACACCAATTCTATCCATCAAAATTCATACGATAACTTGTTTAGACTAAATTAAATGGAAATAACTGCTTTATTCCCACAAACATTCGACTAAATTAAATGGAAATAAATGCTTTAATTATTTCCACAAACATTTTCGAACAAAAAGGAGAAGCAAACCGCGCGCAACAGCTTTGCCTGCCTCAAAATTCCTCCCCAAATTTCCCTCTCATTTTTCATGACAACCCCACAAATTTCACATAATTCTCAATCCATCCCCCTATCTTCCAATTCTTCCCAACTCCACACCCATCCCGAGTCAACTCGGTCCACCCCCGAGTCACCCCGCGCTCCTTCCCCCGCTAAATTACAATCTTACCCCTCGGGGCAATTCAAATTCACCATCAGCCCTGACCCCAGCAGTTCAAATACATCACTTGCCGGAGAGACTCCTCCGCCCGCCCCCTCTCGCCGCCTCCACCGCGGGCGAAGTCGGCCGCGGCGGATAGAGGCCGGAGGTCCGCCGCGTCGCCAACGCCGCAGAAGAAGCGCTGCTTCTTGGTGTAGCCGAGCGGCTTGAAGCCGGACTTGTTCTTCTGCCCTTGATCGGAGACGCTGTTCACCGCCGCCACGCCGGCCGCCGCCCACATCCTGTTCATGTAGCTCATCTTTGTTGTTTGCGCTTTTCTTTCTTCCTCGGACTTTTTGGAGATTCTTGTTTGTTTTGTTTGAAGAGGTTGTGATGAGGAAGAGTTTTTATATGAGGGTTCAGGGGCAAAATGGGAATAAGGATTAATGTGGTGGAGGACAGGTGGCGGCACGAGGTTGTGGTATAGTGCATGAGTCATCTGCATGCAGCCAATGGGAAGCTAACATCATATCATATGTTTGCATGCATGCTTCTTATTCGACGGATGCTGCATATGTTTAAATTAAAATATTTACAAAAGAATACGGATCACAGTTTAATTGAAAAAAACATTAATGTAGAGGTTCGAGTTATTATGTAGAAGAGTTATATGTATATGTTACTTTTTAATTCTTTAAATTGATTTTAAACTGAATTAGTGGCAATTTTGTAATAAAATAAAATTTGAAAATTATTTGTATATATATGGTGATAGTTTTTGCAATTAAAGTAAAATTGTAGGATTATTTGTATGCTTCTTTTATCTCTCTTTTTTTTCTTTCATTATTTATATTCATGAAAATATATGCACTAATATTTTTTATGAAATTAAATTAAATATGTTATCGAAATAAAATTAAATATATATATAATGATGAAAATAGATATAGTAATATGTGTAAATATATAATGATATTGCGTGTATCAATATCTATATGTATATATAAAAACAACTACGACTTTTCGAAAATACTCCCTCCGTCTTTGAAATAAGTTCATCTTTTTCCTTTTTAGGACGTCCCCAAATAAGTTCCTCTTTCTTTCTTTCCATTTTTGGACAACTACCCCACCACTAATAATATTTTATTTATTCTTATTTTTCACATTTTCACCACTCTCAATACTAATTATAACACTTTTTCCCTTTTCACCACTCACAATATAACATTTCTTAAAACCCGTGTCACTCACTTCATCACATGTTTTTTTAAAAAGGAGGGAGTATATGCGATATGGTTAGTTGAAAATTTAGTGAATTAGGAGAATAAAAAAGAAAAAAATAACAATTTTCTCTGTCTCACAAATTAGTCTTATATTTCTCTTTGAGATGTCTCATACTATAATCATTTTTTTTTTGAATTGTTTTAAAACTTTCTTTTACTAAAATAATTTTATTAATATTTGTGAAGATAATATGTGAAGCATTATAACACATTTTTTCCACTATTAACACACTTTACCACTTTTCCTTAAAATTCGTGCCGTCCCCAAATAGGAACTTATTTCAGGGACGGATTGAGTAGTAATTGTGGTTATTCAGTCTATTTGCAAATTTTTATTTTTAAAATTTAATTTTATGAAATATTAAACCTTTTTAATTTATTAATGTACTACTCTATTCCTTTTGTAGTATAATTATGAATGTTGTATGAACTAAATACTAGGGATGTCAAAAAAGCCCGAAACCGACGGGTCGATCCGAATAGACCGATAAAAAAGGTGGGTTAGGGCTAAAAAAATTTAGCCCGAATGGCCCGAACCGAAAATAGCCCAAGCCCGATAGGGTTGGCCCGAAAACCGAGTGGGTTGACCCGATTAACCGAACACTTTCTTAATAATTTATTTCAAAACTTTAACACTTTACTATTTAATTTGATAATAACATTTTGATGCTTATATAATATGATTTGATTTTTTCTAACGATTAATAATAATATTTATGATATAAAAGTCAAAGAAAGATAGTGATTTATGTTATATCTATATACAATTTTTATCGAAAACAAAATTAAAATTAGATATTATGTAAATTTACATTAAAATAATACTAATTTTTGTATCTAAAATAAGGCGAAATGTTTTGATTTAAAAAGCACGACATATTTTTCTTACAATAATATGATTATCCATACAAAAAATTATAGATATAAAAAATCATAAATTTGTGGGCCCGAACGGGCTAGCCCGAAACCGAGTGGGTTAGGGTTAGGGTCGAAATTTTTTAGCCCGAAAAATAAAAAAACCGACTAGCCCGAACCGAAAATAACCTGAAACCGAGTGGGTTGGCCCGATTGACATCCCTACTAAATACTTTAAAATTTATACTATTTTCGTGTCATATTTAGATTTTTTTTTCTAATTTAATTAGTTACATGTATATATATATATATATATATATATATATATATATTTTGTTTTAACTGTAACTTTTTGTGCATCGCGTGGAGGACATGCACTCGTTATGTTATAAAAATAAAAGTAAATAAGATCTGTATAAATAATTAATATTAATTATAATATTTTAATCGCGATACTCCTATTTTTTGTCCTGGTATTATTATATAGGTATGTTTTTTTTTTTTTTAGGTATGTTGTTTCATACTTTCATTGGTAAAGTTATGTATTTTAGAGTCTCAGTCCGAAAACTTTTATCGAAAGAAATTGAGAAATAATAATATTGTTAAGAAAATTTAACTGGGGTAGTAACTACAATGTTTTCAAATCACATCATTTTATATATATATATATATATATATATATATTTGAATGAATATTGTGTTATTTTTTAGAATCAAGCCTACTGTAGATTAATCAAGTTGTTTGTAAAGTGTCAAAATTTAGATTTCTTTACTAATGTTTTGTGAAATTTGTTGCCATAAACGAGTTGCCTCTAGCTGAATAATATATACAGTTTGTTGGCTTGAGAAATACTCGCTCATTTCTTTTGAGTATGGCTCTTTATAGACACATTACACATATATTAAGAATAAGAGCTATTAAAGAATAAAAGTCATTAAAAATGATGGAACCCATAATATTTGAGTTTACAATTTTGGTAGGTCACTAAATTATGACGCTTTGTAAAATTAAGTCATATTTTTTCAGGCTTGCAAATTTGAGTAATTTATTTTTACATGGGTATAAATATGCCAAATAAAATAATGAAATAAAATTTCACATCAGCGTTCGAGCTCCACCTGTGAAGTTACGCACGTCTCACATACAAAATAGCCCGATCGGGCCCAAATATGACACACTTACATTGCAATTAATAATAAATGATCCAAATTTACAAGCCTGAAAAATATGACCTAATTTTGCAAAGCGCCTTAAATTAGTGGCCTAAAAAAAATTTAAACTCCATAATATTTTGTATAGATAAAGATTTTTTTTATGGAATAAGTTATTTATAGTAGGATCGTCCAAAATGATAATAATAATAAAAAAGGCTATGTTAAATGGGACGAAGGGAGTAATTCATTGCCAAAATTATGAATATAGCACTATTAAAATGAATGAGTCACCCTTCTCAAAAGAAAAAAAATGAATGAGTTGAATATACATCTTGTTAGGCTGTTAGCTTATGAACAAATCCACCACCAAGCTCATGAATATGGAACTATGAATTTTATATATTTTAAAGGGCAATTTGATCTTAGACCCCATCTTTCTGTAGTAAGTTCACAATTAAGATAGTTTTTTAAAAAAAGAAGTAATATATATGTTGTATTTTAAAACTCCAACGAACACATGTCACATGTAGAAACATTAAATTTAACTGTACTAGTAATATTTTTCCTTGAAAATAGGGAATTTGATAGTAAATGAAAAATACAAATTTTTGCGTCGTTTAGTGGGCAGGAGACGACAAGGCGATCACATGGGCTGACATAAGTGCGCCGCTGTCGGCCCATTACCGATTCACGTGCCATTGATCATATCCAAATCTTTTTTACGTTTTTTTCCTTAAAATTTTAGAGATAATATCGCAATATATTTTCAATTATCATATTTATTCTAAAATGTATTATATGGTGAAATAATTATATATTACCATATTGTAAACTGAATTCAATTTGTTACATCGTTTTCATAGTGTTTCAATATATGACGATGAAGCGCAGTCCGTTGATAAGATGTTTCTCCTCCAACCAATTGATCGGGAGGAAGAGGGGGGTTCAAGTCACTTAGAAGGCTAGACTTTAGAGTGGGAGTGTGATTTTCTTTTCTTTGGGTGTAAAAAAAAATAGTGTTTCAATATCTATAATCTATAATATATTAAAAGACAACTTTCAATTGTAAATCAATTTTAAATGATCAATTTGAAAATTGAGTGGCAGTTTTGTAATTATAATAAAATTGAAAGTTTTATTTGTAAACTTATATATATATATATATATATATATATATATATATATATATATACTCTTTTCATAACTTCTTATTTTTTGTTTGATTTCTCTTCAAAATTGTAAAATTCGATTAATTATAAAATAATTAAAATGCATATCAAATTAAAGATCACGATAAGAGTTTGATATATTTTATGTAAATATTTGATTTAAAATGTAAGCATTATATTTTACAATTTCTATCTCCTCTCTCGTTTTTTTTTTTTGAATAAATCTATTTTCTAATTCTTTTTTATTATTTTGTATTTTTTATTTTTTTTACTTTTCATACTATCAAATTTTATAATTGTGAATTCTTATTTTTTTTTCAATATTCAATTCAAATATATTCACTTAAAATTATTTTTTTTAAATTATATTTATAAGTATGATAGTTGAATTAGTATTAATTTTATATAAATATAAAAAAAAAAATCGCGTCCAATGTACGGGATGCAAATGTTAGTTTATATTTATGATAAACACAATCATTTTATATTTTTGCATGAATTTGAAAATTAAGCTTTAGACATGTACTCCATCCGTCTCACGCCCATGGGCTCATTTTCCTTTTTGGGTAAAAAAGTTGTACTTAATTGGTGTGGACCACACCACTTTACTACTCCCTCCGTCCCATATGCTTAGGTTTGTTTTCTTTTTTTGAATGTCCCATTTATATAGGCTTGTTTCCATAAAAAGTAATGTTTTTTTATTCATTTATTATTATATCCCTATTTAATTCTTTAATTTACTCCCACATCATTAAATAATAAATATGGGCATACTAGAAAATTTACTTATATGTTTTCATTCCCAATGATTTTTCTTAATCTTTGTGAAAATTTCAATCAGCCTATCCATATGGGACGGATGGAGTATCATTTTCCTACTAAAAAGTAAGTTTTCTTAATTTTTGTGTCCAAAAGAAGTGAGTCTATTGGAGTGAGACGGAGGGAGTATTTAATATCGAAACTCAAAATTGAAAAGATTTAGTGAGGTCATTATTTGAGTTGTCAGGTGTGTTTTCAGTTCCTTTGTTAGATGTCCAACATACCTTAATTTAATTAGGACTTGGCATAATAGAATTAGAGCTTTTTGACGATTCAAGTTGAAATTCTGATTGTTCAACATATATTTGATAATTTAAAAGGATAATCCAAAAAATAAGTTTTAATAGGTTTTAATTAATTTTGATATTTAATATAGAATAAATATCTGATTTTCAATTCTAAATATTTGCAAAAAAATTCAAAACAGACAAATTATTACAAATAAAATGTTATGACATGAGGAAAGTCATCGTATAAGTAGAGAAGAAAAAATAGACTAACACAGGCTCCAACATCCATGTATATGGGTATCGGTAACTTAGATTTGAATTTGATTTTTTTTTTTTTTTTTTTTCATATTAGAAGTTGTCTCATATTGAATCAGATAGCAGCATCGGGTGAGCATGAGACGTTTGATTATTAGAAATTAATTTATTTTGAAGGTATTTTAAAATTGAATTAATTGGATATTATCTAAATTAATTTTATTATTGTAGAAAGTAGGCCAAGAATCATAAATCATTCGAACAAAATATCAAAAAATTAATCTTATCTAATCCCCAAATAAGAACTTGGCGCATTAGAAATTTGTTAGTATCGATTACTTTGGAATTTTGCTCTTTCTTCACATTGTGATTGTAGGTCAAACGGTTGGAAGTCTTGAAGCTGGAAGCTAGGAAAGGAAGGAACGAATTTCAGTTGAGAGAAAGAAGGAGCAAGAGATGATAAGGAGAGAGAGAGGAGCTTGTTGGGCAGCTCCTAAAAACAAGGAAGGAATGGCTTGAGTGGACAAATTCTTTCAACAAACTCAACGGTCACTCAGTCCACTACCCAACCCACGACTTCTACCTTGGAGATCAAGTTCAAGAGGTCTTTAAATACCAAGGAGAAGTCTCAGTTCAGATCACGAAGTTTGAAGATCAAAATCGAGTCATTTGAGTGACCTGTGTACGTACGAATGCTGTTTAGAGTGTTAGGAGATGTTATAGCTAGTAACAGAAGGCATCACAATGGACATTAAAAATTTTGGAAAATCTGGGAAGTTATTTGCTTCCATTTTTATGGGAATCTCTCTCTATCCGCAGGTTCTGTAATTTTTTACGCATATCTTGTTCTTGTTTTGAGCTTATCTCTATCTTAATCTCCTCCAAACCCTAATTTTCGAATTCAATGGTGGAGATATACTTGAAAGTTTTGGTTTTTGAGTGATTGGATCTGATTTTTTTTGTTTTTATTCACTGCATGAACATCACATCATCTTCTTCTCCCCTCATCATCACACCTTGATCTACATCTTGTTAAGCCCCCAATCTCAGGCAGCCATGGCCACCACCTCCACACCCACGTTGTCGGCAAATCAGGAAGTTCAGTTATTGCCGACTCTGACTGCACCGGCGACAAACCCAGCGACAGAAAGTGTGCCACCTCATTCACCAATTATTCAGACGCCGGAAATTTTTGACTTTGCAGGCTCTTTTGCAGCACCTCGAAGAACTGGAAAGCAGTTTTTTTTTTCATCTTCCATCCTGAGCCAAAGGGCAAGTGACAGCCCTCATTTCTTCCCAAAAAGGGGGAGATTATGCTGCTGAAGATGCTGATGGAGCAGGGGACAAGGACAAGGAGTAATGAAGGCAGGGGGAGTCTTTGAGTCAGGGGGAGTTTTTTTTTTATATATATATAATGGATGGTTTAGAGTTTGTGTAGCTGTTCTCTTAAGCTTGCAATTTTTTTATTTTGGTTTTGTTGCTGGCTATGATGCTACATCTGTAGGGGGAGATCACAGCAAGGGGGAGCATTGTGTGTTTTTGGTTTTGTGAAGAAAGGCAAAAGGGGGAGTTTGTTAGTATCGATTACTTTGGAATTTTGCTCTTTCTTCTCATTGTGATTGTAGGTCAAACGATTGGAAGTCTTGAAGCTGGAAACTAGGAAAGGAAGGAACGAATTTCAGTTGAGAGAAAGAAGGAGCAAGAGATGATAAGGAGAGAGAGAGGAGCTTGTTGGGCAGCTCCTAAAAACAAGGAAGGAATGACTTGAGTGGAAAAATTCTTTCAACAAACTCAACGGTCACTCAGTCCACTACCCAACCCACGACTTCTACCTTGGAGATCAAGTTCAAGAGGTCTTTAAATACCAAGGAGAAGTCTCAGTTCAGATCACGAAGTTTGAAGATCAAAATCGAGTCATTTGAGTGATCTGTGTACAAATGCTGTTTAGAGTGTTAGGATAACATTGTTTATAGCATTCATTGATTTCGTCGGATTTCGGAGTATAGCTCTTGAGTCCAGATTCTGTTTGTTAGTGAGAGTGTCTAGAGTTTAATACCTAGTTCATTGTAAAGGTATTGAACGTGAGTGTTCATTCTCTATTTAGTCATTTTGCCGTAAGGCGTATTCAAGTTATAATTTATAACTTGAAGAATTTTTCCATCTCTTTGTGTCTTCCATTTTTATTTCCGCTGCAATTTTTCTCTGTGTGCACTGGTGTGTTTCCTAAACACAGTGCGTCACATCAAGTTTTCCGCTGCTGTTTACTCTGTGTTGTTGTGCGTGCTATTCCAACACTCTGCACAACATTTTGATCCAGACGAAGCAACATTAACAAAATTTATTTAATAAAATAAGTGGTAAGTATGAATATATTTGTATGTTGTACTTCATAAATGTGCTCCATAGTTTATATTGGGCCGAGCCATAGAAACAATACATTATCGGGTCTCAGTTACAATAACTGTAATACGGGTGATTTTAAACACAGCGCTTAATTTATCATTATAGCCTCTTACATAAAAAATAATAATAATTATTATAATTATATTATTTTACCTCTATAGCCCCAATTTAAAATTTACAAAAATTAATTTGAAAGAATAATATGTATGATTTTTTCACAGATAAATCATATAACACCATCCTGATCTAAAATTTAAAATACTGATAAATAACCCTGATAATTCTGTTAAAGTAAATAAGAGATTAACCTTACTATTTTTATCTATCAAAGTTAATCCTCAAAATAAACGACATCTTAGTGAGTATCAAACTTACTACTTAATTCTATCGGACTTTTTCTCAAAATTAGGTTAGGTGGCTCGCTGTAAAAATCAACCGAGTCCAAAAATGGAGCCCATGAAACTCGAAGTATTGTTTAAAATATGAAAATTTTGAATTAATAGAAATAATCGAGCCTAATTTCGTCAGTTCCAATGTTAACCAATCAAAGTGTCATACAAACTTTTTTTGGTAAAACCTCATAATGTAAAAAGTAAAATTTTAATTAGTCGCGAATAATAACTAACAAGTCTCATGACAATTATGGGAATCTACCGTAAGTTTATGAATAAAGGCATATATATATGCTGCAAGATACATACAAGGGTTCGAAATCTCTCAGCAGTGATCATTGAGAAGTTTTTGACGAAATTAGGAATAAGATTATTTTTTATTTCTATCATGCGCGCTGAGAAGCTAATAAGACGACGCAAGAATTAACAAATTTTGCTTTTAAGTGTAATGATAATAATCTGAAAGTCAAAATTTTCATCCTAACTCCTAGATATTGTCCATTCTGATATTAATATATGATCTTCCTTTTCATCTCAAAATAAAAATAAAAATATGTCTTCATAAATGCATACTCTTTTATAACTATTGTTTGCACTACTCTACTTATTATTTTCAAAAACGTGATTTTCGGAACCTCTTTTATTAAATCCTAAGTTTCTATTCTAAATTTTATTTAATTTTCTAAAGAAATATTAATCCACGAAAATACCACAGCCACTAGCTTCAAATGAAAACATGCAGACTATGCAGTCGACATAAATAATAAAGACACTAGAAATTAAATAAATAAATAAATAAATAAGCATACGTGTCAAGGAATCATTGGCCGGAATATAAAGAGAAAGAAAAACCAGAAGCGGATAATCTCTTAAATCCACTCCTCTCATATTTCATACTTCTTCTTTCTCCCTCTTCGCAAAAGCTAACTAAAAAATCAAATTTTCTTCTGAAATTCGATTCCATCGCAAAACATTTGATTTTTCAATTCAGTCAATGGCGGCCGTCACTTCAATGTCTTTCACCACCGCAGTTCAATCGCCGGATTTGAACTCCTCAGCTCGGAGTTATTCGAATTTGGATGCTTTCAAGCTCCGCAATACGGTGTCGTATGATGCGTGTAGCTTTCGCTCCTACAGCTCCTCTCGCATGGTCGTTCATTGCATGTGCACTGCCGTAGGCTAGTTCTCTACTCTCTCTCTCTCTCTTTTCTGATTTGGTTTGGTTTTATTTGTTGAAAAAATAGCATTTTGGATTTAAGAGTTTGAAGGATTCAATTAGTTATTTTGGTGGTGCGGATTGTGGAAGGAAGAGTTAGATAATATATTGTGATGCTATAGAATGGAACATACGATTAGAATGATTTAGTTGGAATGCGAATCGTTATAATGTTAGCTCGATGTAGCTGAATTTTGTTGCTCTGATCTAACATGTTCAAATAGGAGCTGTGTTTTCTCCTAAAATATCGATTTTTTTAATCCATTTTGTGCATTTTTTATGAGATATTGCTATAAAAATTGAATAATAAATGTCTAGTACAGACTGAGCTAAATAAGTTTCTGTCCTCAGTTGTTTATTACTTGCTTTAGGAGGCGTTTACTTTGTATGATTGATAAGATGCACGATTGAATACTTTTATTCTCAAAAGTAGGATTTCTCCGATCTCACCCTTCCAATGAGATATGAATCAAACAAAATTAGCTTAATTATAGAAATAATCAAGGGCCTTGGGATATCCCAAAGTTTCAATCCATCTAAGTAAACAAGGGATTAGCCTTACTTTTTTTTATGTATCAAGGTAAATCCTCCAAGGTAAACGGCTCCGTAGGGGATTCTTTTAATATAGGTAATTGATTCTTATCAATTTTTTCTTTGAAAGTTATTATCTGAACTAATGCATGCTATCTTAGATTTTGCATATACTTGTGTTCTAGCTCTACCTAGGAAGTGAGGTTTTGTAGTTCAAAAGTAGCTCCTGATGTTTCAACAAAGATGGCATGCCGTGTTACTTTATGTTGACAATGATGTACTCATAGATCTTCTAATGTCAATTGAAGTAGGTTGAGGCAGTAAAAGAAATAGGATTTCTTTTGAAGGAATTCTGAATTTATTGGTATCCATTGACCGTTTCTGTTGCCTTCATATCTTACTTTTTTTTTTTTTTTGTTATTGAATTTAGCAGTCCACTCATGATTCTAAATTTTCTTTGGCTTTTGATTGCCTCCAGATGTGCCTACTGTTTCTCAAACAAAATTGAATTTCTTGAAGGCATATAAGAGGCCAATCCCAAGTATATACAACACAGTGTTACAAGAGCTTATTGTGCAGCAGCATCTGGTGAAGTACAAGAAGTCATTCCGGTATGATCCTGTTTTTGCTCTGGGTTTTGTTACCGTGTATGATCGACTTATGGAGGGTTACCCGAGTGATGAGGATCGAGAAGCCATTTTCGAGGCTTATGTCAGGGCTCTAAATGATGATCCTGCTCAATTCAGGTACTGTATTTTTCTAGATTTTGTTTTCTCCATTTTACGTTTGATGATATTAATTTTATAAATAAAACAGTTTCCTTCTTGATTTTCATTTGTATTTAGAGGTCAGCCTATATTTTCTGATAGGAGTGGCCACTGAAACTACTCGAAGCTTTTCATGTTTAGTGTTAACTGCAATATGTTGACACTTTTATGTTGCAGGGCTGATGCACAGAAAGTAGAAGAATGGGCCAAAACTCAATCACCTAGTTCTTTAGTAGAATTTGCATCTCGAGATGGAGAGATCGAAGGCATTTTAAAGGACATTGCAGAAAGAGCAGCAACCAAGGGGAGTTTCAGCTACAGTCGTTTCTTTGCAGTTGGTCTTTTCCGTCTGCTTGAGTTATCAAATGCCACTGAACCCACCATTTTAGATAAGGTAAAAAACCTGATCTCCATCCAAATGTAAATAGTGAAGCTTAAAGTTTTCGCAATTATGGAAAGCTGACTACTCAGCTGTTAATTGGTTGAGGTTTTCAGATATTCAAGTTTTCAATATGCACCATAAAGGTTAATCTTATGGCTACATTTCCAATGAGTCGTCATTTTTCACGGTTTCTGACTCTAGGCCATAGTCTGCATTGGTTTTGGAATCTAACTCATACACTAGGTGCATCTCACTAGAAAAATCATGTAAAACGTGCTCTTTAGTATCTGCTAGACATTGCTCGTCTGGTTCTTGCTAATGTATTTCCCTCCTGTTGGCTTGACAGCTTTGTGCTGCACTGAATGTAAACAAGAAAAGCGTTGATCGCGACTTAGATGTCTACCGTAATCTGCTTTCTAAGCTGGTTCAAGCGAAAGAATTGTTAAAGGAATACATTGACAGGTAATAATATCTATCATATTCCCTCATGAAGTTCTCTTCCTCTCTGAATTTCCCACTGATCTGTTCTTCAATTCAGAGAGAAAAAGAAGTCCGAAGAAAGGGCTGCTGCATCGTCCCAGAAAGCAAATGAGGCCGTCACAAAATAATCGAAATAATCTGAGTACATACCACACATCAGAGTCAATTATTATGAGAAAAGGCACTGATCTTCAAAGTTCATGCAGGTGTTGTAAGTGGCAACTGTTACTAATTCTATGAATCGAGGGGCAGCTTGATGCTTTAGTTAGATATGTAATTTTACGATCTCGCTTTGTATAAACACAAGAATTTTGTACTGAGGCATGAACATTCCAAGTTGATAGTGGTATTCAGATTCTCTACATTGTGAAAAAAGTCATGTTGTTTCTCTAACCAGCAAAACTACATTTGTTCTTTTCTTGAGTTTTTCAGGCAGTATCTGTTACAGGTTGTATGAGGCTGAGCTCATCTATCGAGTCATCTATCGATATTGGAACAAAACGATGCTGCAGAGTTAACTGACACGAGATATGTCGACATCATCTGGAATCCTGAAGGTGTCTGCAGCCCCGAATTTCCTCCACTCGTCCCCACTGGCCTCCTCCTCCTTGTCGCTGTCCTTGTCGTCATCGTGTGCCATCGGAGACGAAGGAAGGGATGAAGGATCAAGAACACTTTTGGATTTACATTCGTTTGTGGCAAGCATCTTGACTTGGCCATGATGAGAGATCTCCACTACAACCATGCCATCATCGTCGTTTTCAAAGGGAAGCGGCTGTCTCCATGGCTCCCCATCAATCCTCATGTAAGTGTCTTCTGCTTCTCCTCTTCGGAATTCAAATCTTACACGGTTTGCCTGCATGAGATAGCTAGAGTTAGGCTCCTCATGAGTTAGAATCTCATCAACCCCTTCTAAGTCTCGTTGCATAGGACAGGCACGTCTAGTGTAGTTTGCAAACTACTGTACATGAACGAAAAAAAAAAAAAGAAGATAAGGTGACCTGTGCAAGGCGCGTCCCATGTCCGTTCGGAGCGAGTAAGACTAGGCCATGCCAAGCATCTTTGAACCCTACTATCTCAAGTAACCCGTCGTCCACGTAAGGCGGGGTGAACTCCCTCTGTCCATCAGTTTGAGGATGATGAAGCTCGTTTTTTCTACTAAAGAAATGACGAGTAAAGTACATAACTACTCACATCACGCCGCCTTCTTGGATTCGGAATTCCCCATGGATTCAGCCCCCCGGAGAAGCTTGGCAGATTGAGGCATACAATAGACCGAATGCTGCACAGTAACACCTCGCAAATCAAAGCAAAAACGACGACGTGCAAGGACAAGATGAAGAAGACAAGGAGTGTGACTAGTAATACCTGGTAGGAATAGGGATGTCTTGCCAGTCTCCGTGCTTCCTCATGATCTTAGCTCTACATATCTGACCAATATTTCTGCACGAGAGCTGCTAGGTTTAGCGAACTGGGACCTAGTATGCGCTTCGAAGTAGGATGGAGTGAAACACGAGATGAAACGAACCTTGAAGACGGATGAATGAGAGGGGCACAAAACCACCCTTGCGTGCATCCGAGCTTCGCATATGTGCTCTGTGATGCAAGAAAGCAACCCCTCTTATTCGTTTTGGACAAAAAATCAGTGTTTGGCTGAACTTATAAGCTTCTTAAAACAACTTATAAGTTGTATAGAAGCTTATAAGATTTTAGACAATTTATAAGCTATGAAAATATGCTTCAACAATCAATTTATAATACAGTTAGTTATTTTTCATATATACTTGTCCAATTTCATCTCTCTTCAATTTTCTCTTTTTAACTCACAATTCTCTCTTTAGCTTGTTGCTCAATTATTCAAATATTTTAACAACATATAAGCTCTTGAGACATTACATCTTATAAGCAGTCGAACCTTTATAAGCTCTCTAAAATAAACTTAACTGAACACCCCCCAAATCTTGACCTCAAAAATAAGGATGACAATTTTATCGTGTGAAATGAGAATAATAAATAAGCTAATATAAATCTACGAATAAGGTGCTTGTAATGCACTAATTGTCGTAATTCAATTAATATGGTGAAATTTTTACTTCTTGTATTTTTATGTATTATAATTATTCAGGACCTGATAATCTCTTGTTCATGTATGTTATGTATTTGGTTATGGTTCTTAGTTCTCGCGAAAAAATGTGGTTCGCATTTGCGCATTTGAACCCAACCATATATATATATATATATATATATATATATATATATATATATATATATATATATATAGGGTGCGGTTATAGTGAGAACCACACTTATCGTGAGAACATAAGAACCATTAAAATCAATGCATCTACTATATAAATTAATGCATTCGCTATTAAATTTAATGCATCCGAAAAAAATAATTTTTTTGCTCCCTTCAGGATTCGAACCCAGCACCTGCATCAAATAAGAACCACTAATAAAATAAGAACGGAGAACCATTTTAAGCCATTCGATCATCAAGATATATATATATATATATATATATATATATATATATATATATATAGGGAGAGGTTCAAGAAAGAACCATAAATAAAAAAAGAACGGAGAACCATTTTCAGCCATTCGATTAACAAGATCTACGGTGGATGTATCATCTTGTTGGATGAATACAGATCCTGGGTTCGAATCCTGAAGGGAGCAATTTTTTTTTATTTTTTTGAGTGCATTGATTTTAACAGCGAATGCATTAATTTTTACAGTGGGTGCATTAGATTTGATGGTTCTCACGTTTTCACAAATAATGTAGTTCTCTCTAGAACCACACCCTATATATATATATATATAGAGAGAGAGAGAGGTATATAACATATATTGTTTCCTCTGTTCTATTGATAATGACTCACTTTATCTGGGCACGAGGGTGTAAAGTAAGTAGGGACCACTTATAAAGAGAATGTGTAAAGTAAGTCTATGTTGTATAGTAATTTGGACAACAGGGTGTTTCTTGCCCCGCTGCCGCCCCAGTTTAAACGGGTATGGGGTCGTGTTCGGGGGTAAATTTTTAGGGCAGGTATGGTGGTGGGAAAGCAATACGCGACCTCGTCCCACCCCATTTACATCCCTACTCAAATAAATGGAATCACCATACCTGATTAACCAGCTGGTTTTTGAACTTTTCTGGGTTGAGTTTGCGCTCCGAGTGAAACGCATAAGAGACTTGAGCATCCATCCCTAGAGAGAGAGAGAGAGAGAGAGATGAGTGCATTTGACACAGCTGAGAAACAAAAACAAATGAAAATACTAACCCATGCTGAAATAGTTCCAAAACCCTCCTTGGAATGTGTCGTAGCCTTCCTGAAACAAAACTGTGATGAGATGCAAGGATTGGCAGAAATCTCTTGATGAACATAGAGGCAATTACTAGATTGAGGTCGTCCGTCGGGAGCACGCGTTTGATTGCGTGCAACGAGTGGGGCAGCTCGAGAGGGGCAATGGGCTCGTATTCGTGTTCTTGTCGTGTCTTCATCCGCAGCGTTATGTGCCAACTGTGGAACACAGACAATCTAAGTATATCTTTTCTCTTGGAAATTTTTAAAGAATGACGTGAGAAAATATGCAGAGTTTGAGTTCATAGTCACCTGTCCATCACCATTTCTCTTGCTTTCCTCACTTGATCCAAGAATGCGATTACCGAATCACGGTCTGTTTCGGGATTCTTCTTGCCCTGCAAAATAGAAATTGAGGTTTGAAAGAAAATAGAAAAATTTCAAGATATACAGCCTAGGGTTACTACTTACAAGCTATTAAATACACCAACTTTGATCGAATTTTAGTTTTGTACATCAACTTCAAAATCGGTATAAAAATATACGAACTCAATAATTGTATCATATATAATTGAGATTTTCACAAAGATTGAAGTTAGTATTGGAACTAGGTGGCATACGTTTATATTACCAAACCAACATTGTTTAGATTAGAGTAGTATCACGTCGAAGTCAACTCATGTGATTTATGTCACTGGGCTGCCATATCAGCTTTGTTTGAATGAAAATCTCAAATATGACAAAATTAATACAATTAGTAAATTTATTTATTCTTGTACCAATTTTGAAATTGGTGTGGAAAATCAAAATTCGTCCTAAGTTGGTGTGCCTTGACGCCAACAATAAGAGCAACATACATGCAATAATAGTCAGGGGCGGATGCAGAAAAAAATTCTCGACGTTTTCTATATTTTTTAGTTCCGTAAGGAATTTTCTTGCAATTTGGTTTGGTAACGAGGGCTTTAACTAAGTTATTTGCAAAAAATATCGATAATTTGATGATTTCCTAACAATTTGTTTAACAGAAAAATGAATGTCTCACCCAACCGAACGCGAAAGGAAGATTATTTCCGGTTCCGAGAGGTACAGTGGCAATGGGAGGCGGCTGAGACAATTTCAGATCGGAAATTACCCCGAAAAGCCAGGCAGCCGTGCCGTCTCCTCCGGCAACCTACAATCACCGGCAATGAGATGTTTCACTAGATAAACACATTTCTTCATCAAATTTCACACCCTAAAATGGGGGGTGGGGGGGGGGGAGACATATTTTTCCCAAGGCATATATATATATGACTTACAATTACTCTCAACTTCTTCTCAAGTTTAGGAGCAAATTGATCACCATTTTGCTTGAGCCTCTCAAGATTGAGGAAAATCCTATGCAACACTTTATCAGGAGCTTCTTCTCCCAATTCAAAAACCTAAACCAATAAGTTGACATTATCAAGAAATTTCAATAAACTTATGACAGGCCATCTTAGAGATGATGTTTGGCTAAACTTATTTTAAAGAGCCTATAAATTCTTGGAGCTTATAAAATGTTTCAACAGCTTATAAGATATAGTTTCATTAGAGCTTATAAGTTGTCCAAATTGTATGGATAAATGAGCTTATAAGCTAGAGAGAGAAAATCGATAGATAGATAAAAATAAAAAATTATAGTTAGGTTATTTTTGTAAAATGAGTGCTGCTTATAAGACCTTTACTTTTAGACAGATACTCTTTTTCCTCCTTATGGTTTTTCCCATTGGATTTTCCTTAAGGAGGTTTTAATGAAGCATGACCCTTAGTTGGCGTTTTGTGTGCTTTCAAGGGCTTCTTTACGTTTTTTCTTTTCTTTTATATTAATCACAATTTAATAAAAATTGAGAATATAAGTTAAGGTAGAAGAACTTATTTTTTTTGGGAGCTTATTAGAGTTTAATTTTACATCTTATTAAGCTATTTAAGAGCTTATTTTACCAAACACTTTGAAGGAGCTAATAAGCTTATAAACAACTTATAAACGGTTTTAAATACTCCCTCCGTCCCCAAAATAAGTTCCTCTTTGGGGACGGCACGGGTTTTAAGGAAAATGGTAAAGTATATTGATAGTGGAAAAAAAATATGTTATAATTAGTATTGGGAGTGGTGAAAAAGTGAAAAAGTGTTATAATTAGTATTGAGAGTGGTGAAAAAGTGAAAAGTAAGAATAAATAAAGTATTATTAGTGGTGGGGTAGTTGTCCAAAAATAAAAAGAAAGAAAGAGGAACTTATTTGTCGGACGTCCCAAAATGGAAAAAGAGGAACTTATTTCAGGGACGGAGGGAGTAGCTTATAAGCTCTCACCAAACCACCCTCTTAGACTCCCTCTAAATTAATATGTGTACAACATCAATGCTACATTGCATTGATGAAAAGGTGCATTTACATCATTATTTAGGAACTCTAATGTTTTCCAAGAGGATGATAGTTTCACCTGTTTTTTATTGAGTAAAGAGCGATATGTGTCGAGAAGTTGAGCACCTAATTGACCACCACTCTTGGAGTTGATGAATACTAAAACTGGGCTTTCCGGCACATCGAGCAAGCGCTCCGCCCTCCCATCTGGAACGAGGATGTACGAAGGGATGTAGAATTTTGCGATAAAGTCCTCAAGTTCGTTTGGGAATACCAATCCTACCTCCATCTGCAAACAAAGTTTCATAGGTTTATATTCAACTCCCTCCGTATCGGAAGTGTGCGCACACTTTTTCCAGACACAGATTTTAGGAGTGTTAGTTGAGTGAGTTGTGGATGGAGAAAGGGGCCCACAACTGCAACAAAGTTTCATAGGTTTATATTCAACTCCCTCCGTATCGGAAGTGTGTGCACACTTTTTCCGGACACAGATTTTAGGAGTGTTAGTTGAGTGAGTTGTGGATGGAGAAAGGGGCCCACAACTGCTATTCATTGAGTTAATAGTGTTTTGTTTTTCCAACTTTCTGCGATTTTCATAAAATGTTCACAACTTTTGTTTACACTTGAAAAACCCTCAACTTTTAGTATTTTTCATAAAATGTCCCGCTATACAAAATTAGATGACTGAAAAATGATCATTTTGCGTGAGTCGGACGTGGAATTTTTTTTGATTTTTTTTCTAGTTAAACATCATAACAACGTCGTTTAGATGCTTAGGTGCAATGAAAAAATGGAAAATGATTGTAAATTTGAAAGTTGGCATTGATGAGATTTTGGAGATAAAGATGAGAGTGAGAGTTTTAATTTAATTTTTATTTTTTATTTTTTTTCACCCAAGCATCAACAAACGATGTGGTTTTTATGTTTTGGTGGAATATTTTTTTTTCTTAAAAAAGTTCAACGTGGCGAGATGAATCATCTTTCCATCACCAAAATTTATGTAGCAGAATATTTTACAGAAAACATCGAAAGTTAGAGGTTTTTTAAGAGAAATAAAAGTTGGAGACATTTTATAAAAAAACGCTAAGGGACATTTGCTTTGCATGATTAGTAAGACGCATGATTAAGTATTTTTATTAAGAGTAGGATTTCTCCAATCTCACACATTCAATGGGATAAGAATAACCAAAACCGTGTGTGTGTGTTGGCCAAGCGGTAAGGGGTTATGCCCAAAACCAAAGGTCTTGGGTTCGAGTCCCTTGTGGTGCGATCTTTAAATTTCTTTATGTAATACTGTTAGTTTATCAAAAAAATAAAAATAAAGAATAACCAAAACCAGCTTAATGATAGAATATCTCAAAGTTTCAATCCATCTAAGTAAATAAAATATTAGTCTTACTATTTTTATCTATTAAGATTAATCCTTCAAAGTAAATGCACCTAAAAGTTGAGGATACAAAGCACTATTAACTCTATTTATTGTAATAAGTTGAGATTTTGAGGTTAAAAGATAAATGCGTGTTCAAAAAAAATAGGAATTGCACACTTTTGTGGAACATACTAAATCGACAAAGTGTGCACTTTTTGTAGGACAGAAAGAATATCTTCATTTCAGTTTGTAAGATAAACAAATCTAAAATCATGTGTCCGAATTCAACCGTTAACCTAATCAAGTTATTTAGAGCACACCAATAAACAAAAATTTGCTAAGCATATCTTATCTACCAATCCATCACCTCAATCATCAGTAAAACTAATGAGACTTTTCTCAATTAGCAACTCGAATTCAGAAAGAAAGGATAGGACGAATTAAATGATCAAGAGAAAAAGATCCCAGACAAAATATTCAAATAGAAAAAGAAAAAGAAAAATATATCAAAAAACAAAACAACAATTCGAAAAATCATAGAGGAATCTCACTGGAAATTTTGCAGCAGGCGATGACGAATCTGTTTAATAAAAACCAGGATCGTGCTCGACATCAAATCAAGAAATTTTCCAAATTAATGATTGTTCGATTTCTCGTAGATTGTTTGTGCAATGACGATTGAGTTCTACTCTAGGAAATATTGCCAATAATTGTGAGTTAAGGAAAATGCCTAAAATTGGTGGAGTGGCAGTTATTACAGTTAACTGTTTTTGTCTCCAATGACTCAGAGGTGTAATGTATATTTAAAATTTTATTTATATTGTTTTATAACTATAGTTTTATTTATATTGTTTTATAACTATAGTAAATACTCCCTCCGTCCTCGATATCGTTTCCACATTTATCATTTCGGTCCGTCCGCGATATTGTTTCCACTTCCATTTATAAAAGTAGGGTCCACAAACTTCAATTCACAAGTGGGACCCAAACTCCACTCACTATATATTCACTATTACTCCCTCCGTCCCATT
The DNA here is from genome assembly GCF_028751815.1 of Salvia miltiorrhiza. Lineage (NCBI taxonomy): Eukaryota > Viridiplantae > Streptophyta > Magnoliopsida > Lamiales > Lamiaceae > Salvia > Salvia miltiorrhiza. The sequence goes on from NC_080388.1 coordinate 2,311,324, forward strand.
ATTCATGGCTCAAAACTTTTCGGCACGGGTATTTAGGAGAGCTAAAGTAGTTGTAAAAGTAATAGGGACCACAAGATTAAGGTATTTCTTTCAACTATTTTATTCCTTAACACTTTTGCTTAATAAGGTGCTGTATACAATAAAATAAATAAAAATAATTGAAAATTCAGCCAAAAAATGGGGCTGGAACAGAAATGAAAAAAAAGCGTCATTCCTAATCTTATCTCCCCGGCGTCTGCTCTCACTCTTCGGCGTCTCCAGCGTCTGCTCTCCCTCTCCCTCTCATATTCTCCTTCCACAGTTCAATTGTCATTGGTTCGACTCAAACTCCGACGAAGCAGCGGCGAAAACCACCTCATTTCTCTCTCTATCGGATCTTGAAACACCACCATTTCCCCCCAAAATCTGAAACAGAGCCGCAACAGAGCCAACACCACCATTTTCCCCTCTCTTGCTCCGATTGACAGCAACAACAAAAATCAAAAATCAAAACTTACAATTTTCCCCCAAAATCTGAAACAGAGCCGCAAAAGAGCCAACGCCACCATTTTCCTCTCTCTTGCTCCAATTGACAGCAACAGCAAAAATCAAAACTCAAAACTTCAAAATCAATAGCAGCAAAAATCAAAAATCAAAAATCAAAATAGTAAGAGAGGGGAAAATGATGGAGGCGGTGGAGCGCGCAGGAGGCGGGAGGCCTGAGGGTGGTAGAGATGGCAGATCTCACGCGACGATGGCTTTTCGGCCGTGCTATCGCTGGGAATCGAGGCCACGGGGGCTGCAATTTGAAGGATCTAGGGTTTAGGGAGAAGGGGCGGCCGCGCTAACCCTTCCCTTTCTGGGCATACACAACAATCCAAGCGGAGGATGGAGGCGGAGGATGGAGCCAGAGGTGGAACACGCGGTTGACACGGTGAAGGATGGAGGCAGAGGATGTGGCGGACGCGGCGAAGGCGGAGGCGGCGGCGGAGGCAATGGCCAGCGACTGGTGGAGAGAGCAGATGAATCGAGAGAGAGAGAGGAGAGAGCGGCTGAGAAGAGAGAGAATTAATGGGGTGAAAATCTAGGTAGAATTTAGGGTTTTATTCACCTATTGATTAAGTAATTAATCTACACCTAATTATGGCCCAAAAAGGAAACGAGCCAAGTAACATGGGACGGCTCAAAAAGGAATACGAGCCATGAATAATGGGACGGAGGGAGTACTACTTTTCTTAAAATCCGCGCCGTTTACAATGTGAAAACGATATCGCGGACGGAGGGAGTATGAGATTATCTCTTACTTCAAAAATCACAAGTACACTCATCCATGCAACAACCAAAAATCATCGAAATTAAATATTTTTTGGAAACAAATTTAAATATTATATTATACATAATTAGATTATCAATAATGGCAAAATATAGATGATCAGTCGGAAGCAGTGGCGCCGGTGGCAGTGGCAACAGATTTTTGGAGGAACAAAGGCCTCCTTAATTAACCATATCTAAGATTATTAACAATAATGTTAAACATGCAGGCCATATAATTTTACTTTTAATATAAGTCTCCTTAATATAACCGTGCCGAAAAAATGGGCCATCAATAGCGGGACGGAGAGTACAATGTTTGTGGCAGTATTGCCATCATTTCTATCATTCACAAAAATTAAATTTTTTAGTTGCAATTTCATATTAGAGATGGCAAAATCAGCCCAGCCCGATGGGTCGGCTCAACCCGCTCAGACTTAAGGTTGGTTGGGCTCGAATAAAATGGGCCTAAAAAGCCCACCCAGATGGCCCGCTGGGCAGACAAAGCTTCGGGCTAAGAAGCCCGGGATTTTTGTTTTTTTTTCTTCTGTTTGATTTTTTTTATTATTAATTTATAATATTTACTTATATAATTATATATTTTAAAATTTAAAATAAAAAATATATATACTCATGTTCAAATTTCTCAATAATGCTAGCTCATTAATTGAGAAATTTAGCTTTTAAATTAAATAAAAAAAAATATTATATGTTGAATAAAATATGATATATATATATATATATATGTATATGTATATATATGCATATTGCATGCATTTAAATTATTTATTTTTATGAACCCCTTCATGATATAATGAATATTACCATTCCTCTTTGACTTTGTCGTGACCGTGAGTTTGCCATCTTTAAAATAGACTTTAATTAGTGCAGTATGAAATGTGAACGCCAATTTTGTTAATTTTGTAGTTCAAACTGAGTGTTTTCTTAATTTGAATACAATTATAATAATTTAATTTGAGTTTGCTTAATATATTTACTATTAAGACTTTGAATTTGATTAAACACTTTGAAGTGTTATTTAGTAAATTATAGATGTTAGGTCCTGAGGGTCTCGAATAGGTGTATGGGGGGGGGAATACACCTATAGGCTATTTTTAACTTAATCTACTGACCTCAATCAGAGGGATCTCAGTCAGAGATCAAAACGAAACTTTGCACGCAAACAAGGACTCCTGTTTTACTGAAATCAGTTTTGACCAACAGGGTTGACGACTGATACTGAAAGCTCTTCAGTAATGAGTTATCAGTTAAGTTGCTGGAACTTAACTGATGCAAGTAAGGGCTTCAGTCGTGTTTGCTAAAATAGAGATGATATCACTCTTCCTGACTATCAGAGGATAGTTCAGTCAGATCGATATCATACGCAGCGGAAATTAAACTTAGTTTCGTAATAGCCTCGGTGGAGCAGGTTGTTGGATTAAGGTTTCTCTTTGCTGTTAGTCAGTGTTCAGTTTTATCAATTGAAATAGCACAAGTAAGAATGTAAAATTGAAAGCTGTAAATTACACAGAGACTTTTACGTGGTTCGGAAAAACCCTTTCCTACATCCACGGTTGGTTGATCAGACCAACAATCCACTCCGCAAGTGCTTCACTGGTGCACTGCAAACCGTACCCGTGTGCTTACCTGGTGCACACAACCGTGAACTGAAGAAAACTCTTCTTCAGCACCCACACAACCTCGCGTAGGATTTCCCTGCTAAGCACACCTCGTGCTCAGACTTCTCACTCAGAGTTCAGAGTACCTTCCTGAACTCCGAACCACTCAAACACTCTTATGGGGGGGAGGTTTGAACGAGTGCCAACTATACTTACAAAGAACAAGTTCTTTGAAGCAAGTTTGACCTTTGGCTTCTGGGTAAACAGATATGTGCCTAGGGTCTAAGAGAATGTATGTAATCAGCAGTGACTGATTTTGGCTTTGGAATTCTCTTTTTCGATTCAAGCTTTGGGGAGGTTAAGCTTTAGGCTGAGTAGCAATTTTGGCAGAGCTTCAGCTTATGTCGTTGAATCGGTGAAGGTTGAAGTGATCATCGAGCGCTATTTGTAGGAGAACTCTTGAATGGATCCGTTGGCATAAATCGTCCTCAAGATTTCTTCCGTTGGAGAGCAATTCGAATTTGGGCTGAGGATTCAATCTTCGAGGTTCCTTGTCTGTGTGGAAACGGCTCTCTTTGATGGACAGGAGATGTGACGTCTCTGAAAAGTTACCACCAGATAGGAATGACTTCTGCAGAGATAAGATATTCTGAGATCTCTGCATTTAATGCGGCTGTACTTGTGCGTACGTGGCTTCCTCTGAACGTTGGAAGATCAGTCCTAGGAGGAATGTTCAACTGATACTTGACTTTAGTATCAGTCCATTGCGCGCATTAAATAATCAGTCTTCAACTGATTCTTCAACTGATACTTCAGTTGGTATCTGCAGTCTTCAGTCTTCAGTCTTCGTTCTTCAGTCTTCAGTCTTCAGTCTTCAGTCTTCGACACCGCAAGCTAAACTAGAAACGAACTCTAACACTTGAGTTCAAAACGATTCTAGTCTATTACATTTAAGTCCTATGAATTTTGGTATCATCAAAACAAGGGTTAGGATATTCCTCAAGGTTCCCAACAATATATTTTGATATTTTTATTTATTTTTCATTGTGTTTTGACTTACAATGATATGGTTTAATTGTATTTGTGAATTGATGATTTGATTTGATGCTAGTCGATTTAATTTTTTTTAAATCATTTTTGTAACAAAAAAAGTAGGATTTAAGAAAAAATAATTGGGCAGGTTTAGTCTGACCGCCTGGTGGCACGAGAGCGGCTGGGATGGGCTTGCTATTTTGCAGCCCAATTAGATTTTGGGCGGGGCCGGCCCGATTCGGTATAATTTGAAAGCGTGGTGGACCGGGCTGGGCTAGCTTGACCCGGCCCATTTGATAGCTCTACATACTCTTGATATGGTCACATGCAATGGATGATATGTGAAAATTGACAACTAAGTCTAAATGGGGGAAAAAAATTTCATGTAAAAGGCGCAAGCCCGTCTTACCTCGAATATCATAAATTTAGTCTTAGTTTAACAACTAAGTCTAAATTGGGGGAAAAAATTTCATGTAAAAGGCATAAGCATGTCTTATCCCGAATATCATAAATTTAGTCTTAGTTTAGCAACTAAGTCTAAATGGGGGGAAAAAAATCATGTAAACAGCACAAGCCCGTCTTACCCCGAATATCACGAATTTAGTCTTAGTTTAATAACTAAGTTTAAATGAGTTGAAAAATTTTCATGTCAATGGCGCAGAGCATGTCCAACCCGTATATCATAAGTTTAGTTTTAGCAAAGTTAATCAAAACCTAAACTAGGGAATAAATATACAAACACTCAAATATAAAATAGTCTCATATAGCCGATCCAGGGGGCGAACCCCCCGACGATCCGGACCCGCCGAAAAAATCATAGTTAGGAATACGATAAAAAGTTTAAGTCTAGCCCAATGGCGTAGACCTAAAACTAGGGAAATCCAAGGGTACATACACCCGATGCAAAAATAAAATAGTTTGAAGGCACGAATGTCTGATTACACATAAAATACCAAGGGCACACACACCCTGCCAAATACTATTATAGAAGGACGATATCAATCATCGTTAGTAGCACCATCGTCGCTCGAAAGCTGAGTCGCTTGGCCCTGGATATCTTCCCACAACTTGAGAGTCGCAGTAGTTTCCCAATCTTGACAAGACCCGTCCAAATATTGTTGAGTCATCTCGGCTCGGGCCCGGGCATTCGTCTCGAAACAAGCTACCTTAAGCTCATTGCGTCGAGTTACGTTCATCTCAGTCAACTTAGCCTTCAGATGGCTGATCTCCCTATCCTTTGTGGCCAACTGAGCCTGAAGTTGTTCCCTCAAGTCTGCCAGCTGCTTATGACCAACCTCAACATCTCCCTTAGCAAGTTGGAGCTCATTCCTCAGCTCAACCCTTTCTGCGCGAAGAGACTCCAACTCCTTCTCGCGCTCAACCATGAGTTGTTTTAGATAAACAACATGTTGGTAGCCCTGCACACACGAAAGCAAGAAAAAATTAATCAATGATAGCAATATCCAAGAATAAAAAGATAGACAAATATTAGTACCGCAAAGACCGTAGAAACGGTCATGTCAAAGGCTTTGGGAATTCCATAGTCGACCATGACAACCCTGTCCTCCTCAAGCAACAGCTTCTCAAGCTGCTCGGACAATTGGTTATACCCAGTTAAGGCTGAAGCACCAGGAGGTAAGGCCACAGTAACAAAGTCGTCGGTCAAGAAAGCCTCGTCAACCTCGGCAACCTTCTTACCCCTAGAACGACTTGAATAAATCTCAATGGGGTGATCAGTCGTGATAGAATAACTACTCGGTTCACCCGAACTTTCACCCTGCTTCTTCTTCTTTATCTTTTGTTTCATTTCCAAATAAGCATCATAGTTCATCTCCGACGGGTTGTAGCGAAACTTAAGCTCCGCCATCCAATTGTCTGCATACACTCGTTCTTTTGGGGTCAGTTTATCCAAAGTGATAGTAAATGATTCTCCCCCCAAGATTTCTAAAGCTCTAAGATCTAACACAATACTAGATGCAACAGGAGTTTCAGGGATATAGGTACCTTACGGGAGAGCTGGTACTTCAGCCCAAATAGATGTTTGCCTAATGTGCTTCTCGTCCAAAAGAAACTCCCAATCCCGATACCCTGGAAGAATACTCAAGAACTTGTTGTTTTTTCCAGCAAGATCCAACTGAACCGAAATGATCTTCAAACGACCTGTACAACATACGTGTTAGAAAGTATAAATATAAGAAATGAATGATAAAAGAGCAATCAATCCTAACACTCACAAGCGTTAGACCAAGCAGAAGGAACTTGTTTCCCATCCGGAACACCCAGAGCATCATATTCTATAAAAAAATATTTATCCTTCCATTTTCTCTCACCATCTCTTATATTGGTAATTAAAGGTTCTATATCTCTCTTCCTGGGGAGCATGTAGCGACCTTTCTCCTTCGGGACATTCAACAAGTCATAATTGTTTTTTATATCAGCAATAGAAACATCAATCTTATAGAACTCACTAAGAACCTACAGACTCAGTAAAACCCGACAAGCATTCGGTGTAAGCTAGCCCAGTGAAATACTATGATAATGGAAAAACTCCACGATCAAATGAGGCAACGAAAGTCGTAGCCCCTGATCAAAAGGAGCTTGATACATGCATACCCAACTCGGGGCATAAAAGTTGGCCCTCAAACGACTTCTCGGGGCGTGAAGAGCGAAACGAAGTATGTTATACGCTTTCCGAATAGCCCACTCGGATCTCCAAGAGTAGACTTGGGATTAAGTTGCTCTGTGAGCATCCCCGGTATAGGCATAGCCCCTTGAATCGATCCAAAGCTATGAAGTCCAAAACTCTTGGAACAACCGTGATAATCGTCACTCCCTTGCCGCATTTCCATATCACGTCCCGCTACACCCATGAGACCATCAACACAACTATCTTCATTTTCATCATATAAGCACATAGTCTTAGTTGATGAATTGATAGAACCACCCCAGTTGCCCGACATAGTGAGAAAATCTCCTAAGGAATGAGGAGTGCTAAGTTCAATCAAGCGAGTCACCCCGGTCACCCAACCACATTGTCATAAGATATAAAGAAAGACACAAATTCAACAAACTGATACCCCGATCACAAGTTACCCATTTAGCTATGGGCATATTGGAACAATATATTTAAAGAGTGACACCCGTAACACCAGGAAGACACGAAAGAATTGCATAAATATTCAGGGGAATATCATCTACACACTAAGCATTCAACCGTATCAACCCGAAGCACCCGCGTGAACTAAAACTACACTATCATTTATTATCATCTACACACTAAACATTCAACCGTATCAGCCCGAAGCACCCGCATGAGCAAGCTCTACACTATCATTTGTACTTAAAAAAAAACTCTACATGCTTCTACAAACAAATAAAATGCACAAAATTAAAGTAGAAATAGATCAAACACTACTTCTACAAACAAAGAATCAAAACTATGCAAGAGCACAATACGACAAAAATTGCAACTATTCATGATTAGGATATTCAAAGAACACTCAAAGAACCTTCAAAGAAAATGGAGAGAAAACCAACCTCCAAATGCTCTCCCAAAATTCTCTCTACTCCTTCTTTCTCCAAAGCTCCAATGCTGAAAATATTTTGACGTGCGAAAATGGGAGACAAGCTCCACATTTTATAGACAACAAAATGCGGACTCCAAGCAGAAATTCAAATACATTTATTAAAATCGTACATGGCCCAAGGCTCCTTCCCAAACTGGCAGCTAGATGTAAAATCAGACGCGTGAAAAGAACACAAGGTACTGAGCCTTATAAATGTTTTATTAATTCAAATTTGTAATATGTTTTTTATTAATTCAAATTTGTATATGTTTATATGCATCAGACGTGTACTTCAATGCATATAAACATTCTAAAAACCCATATGCATGCTTTTTAATCAATTCAATGAATAAACATGTGTTAAAAGTGGGTCCCAAGCCATTAAATGCTTCTCACTATATTTGCTACAAAGTATATATATTGGCGAATATATGCAGTAGATACAAAATGATAGAGATGAAACGCACTGAAAGTAAGCTCAAATTGATGTTAGTCAAAAAGGTGAATACCCATGACACCCTGCATACTATGTACGCCATTCTAACTTCCTATGCTAGGCTATGTGTTGCTCTAGTGGGCCCAGCCAAAGGCACATATATAGAAAGAAAAAAGAAGAAGAAATAGCAACTCTCTTTAAAAAATACACATATATATATCAACACCCTACACGCCCTGCAAAATATATACTAAGGGTGTAGAGAAAGAAAGGGGACACCGGACACCCTGCACGCCCCGCTAATGCCACACGTCTTGCTCTTCTAACCTTAAAAAATCTATGTATACCCCTCTTCACATATAAAGTTGATTGGGCTATCAATACTCACCCAAAAATGGGTTCGTTCATTGAATCAGGCCCAACGTAGGGCATTTCATTATTAAGGTTCAGACCCCGTACATTTTTTCTGAAGCGGGAGATTCAAGACGTAACAAGCAAGATGTTTCTAAAAAGGCGTGTTAAAAGCAATAGTCATCGTATTCGCGTCATCGAATGTAAATATCAAGCGTAACGACATGCATATACCACATCATTAGCAAATTAAATTGCACTCCCTAATTGGAAAAAACTCCAACTAAGGAGTGGGGGACAAACTGTAATGGGTAAATTAATTCGTATAAGCCTAACTATATGGCCCAACGGGCTAGCTCGGTAAAGCGATCCGTACCACATTCATAGCATAATGTTCAAAGTAAGCCCATATGCGGGAGATACGTGAACCCGCTAGGAAAAACCCTAAACGCGACAGTTACTTGGCGAGTAAGTCAGACGAGAGTCGCAGGAGATCGTTTCCTAAGAAGTTGGAACTGCTAAGGTTTCAAGGAGCATTCCGGAAAACCCTAACCCTAGTCACCTCTCTGCAGGCCCGTGACTATATATACTAATTCACTAACACAATCAAGATAGCCACAATCACTCGTATCCACTCTTGCACTCGCACTCGTTCTCTCACTCTCATTCTCTCCCTGCTCTTCCGTTCCGCCTCCACGCTCACAACTATCTAGGCTAGGGTTCCAATCGCCCGACTAGCCTCGCTAACCCGGACATCCGTCGCTCCTCATTCCACCTCTCTCACTAGCTCTACCACCGGGACATCCCGATCCTATGGATAACACTTTTTTTGCTATCTCTTTCCTATTATTTATTTGTTTTATTACGTTACTCGCGTCTGTTATTTATATCAATTCACTGACTGGAGCGTCAGAGACCCTTCCATCGACACCCCCACCGGTGCTTAACGGAGGGCTCTAACGTTGCTTGTGATTTCAGATTGCTAGTGCCCGTCGATCCAAACGTGATTGACGTCACTTCCGTAATTGTCAGATTCACCCCCAACAATCACATGCAACAAAAAAATTAATATAAAAAAGTGATTGTTCTCAACTTTCGTTGACCATGATTGCATAAGAGATATTGATTAAAAAAAAACTCAAACTTTAATGACTATCTTGAACCAGCTAGAATCAATGACATTCTGAAATCAAATAAACTAAAACACACACACACACACACACACACATATATATATATATATATATATATATAGGGGAGGGCTAGAATAAAAACACTCTTAAGTGTATAAAATATAAATATTTTTCAGCCCTTAGATCATCAAGATCTACGGTTGATTCGTAACCCTTTTGGATGAATTTGTGGTCCTGGGTTCGAATCCCAAAGTTAGCAAAAATTTATTTTTCACAATTCGTAGCCATGTTGGATGAATTCGTAACCCTGTTGGATAAAATTCGTACATTAAAAAACGTTTATATTTATATTTTAAGAAGTGTTTTTACTGTAGCCCTCCCCTATATATATATATATATATATATATATATATATATATATATATATATATATATAGGAAATGACTACCGTGAGAGCAACTCTTAAAATAAGAAATAAGAATTAGGAAAAATGTATGAATTTTATTTAGAACACTTTATGAATAAAATTCAAATAAATATTGAATTCATTTTCTTCATTTTCCAACAAATCCAACTACAAATTCAAATACAAAACAAAGTAAGAAGAAATCTCACAAATACAACATAATATCTAAACTAAATCTTCAATGATTTGAAACGGATACCACTGACGGTGGCGGTGAATCCTTATTCTGAGAACGTATTATGGGGAAGGTTGAAGATTGGTTTTTCTCAGCTTAATAAGTCTCTAACTGCGCACTTGTCATGAATGGTACGAATGAGTTATTTCCTACCACTCGTGTCAGCCCTTGGCGCAACAAATGTCAGAATTGCGAGCACGCGGTGTTAATGTCTCCATTAGTACCGACTCTTGGCGCGACAGATCTCGAAACGAATGGTGCTATTGGGCGCATTGACGCCACCTATTCCTCTGGTTGCGCGACTAATCTTGGAACTGATGGTACGAAAGAAATAAATATTACCATTTTGTTTATGATCTTCATAGATATGGATTTGGATCTCGATCTCATAATTTTTGTGAATCTGAAACTCAAAGATCTCATAGTCTGGAACTAGATCTGACGACAACAATATGGTGATGTAGTTCGTTGGATTCTGGAGAAGATGAGTGCGATGACAATGCTCTGATGAATAGGAGAAAATGATTAGATCTAGGGACGACAACAATGAAGAAGGAGGGGGGAGGGAGGGGGGCGAGGCGGGGGGGAGGAGTCGCTGAGAAAATAGAGAAGGAGTCATAGGCCAAAGAGAGGGACATAGTAAGTGCCAAAGAGGAAAAAATTTGAAGAAGAAAGGGGAATGCGATGTATGTTGTATGTACAATTCAGGTGCGATTTTATTCATAATATTGAAATTTGACTAAAATTTATTTAATAATGTTAAGGGGACAACAATTGGGGGAGGAGTCACTGAGAAAATAGAGAAGGAGTCGTAGGCTAAAGAGAGGGAAAGAGTAAGTGCCAAAGAGGAAGAAATTTGAAGAAGAAAGGGGAATGCGATGTATGTTGTACGTACAATTCAGGTGCAATTTTATTCATAATATTGAAATTTGACTATAATTTATTTAATAATGTGAAGGGACAACAGTTGATTTGTATCATCTACAATGACTATTGTAAAATATATGCATCTGTTAACAAAACTATTAAAATAATGTTGAGGGGACAAAAAAAATATATTAAAATGTCCAAATATAGTTTGGCAAATTAAATGCGGGGGTGCAATTGCAAATGGGGTTGAAAATGTCCGAATATAGTTTTAAAAGAATTTAAAACAATAAAATGGGGTGAGAGAGGCTCGAACTCTCTCTCGACCTCAGGATTTCTCAATGACGCTATGAGACCTACGCACTAGCCAACTGCGCCATCACCCCATGTGTTTGAAAACTAAACAATGAAGTAATGCCACAACCACTTCATACAGCAAATGAAGCATTTCAGCAACCACCAGCTGACTTCCAAATACCTCACTCACCGGTGTATACATATCCTGAAGCACCACCACACCAGCCAGCGGCTCCAGCAGTGTCACGACCGCACTTGCTAAGGATAGCAAATTCGGGAAAAACCGCGACTAAGGGAGGGAATTTAGGAGCGGGATTTAGAAAGGGCATATTCGTTTTCTTGATGACTCGACTTGTATAAAGAAAACAATCGAAATATCTAGATATCAACGAAGGCCACAAGGGAAACGAACATAATATTATCCCAAAACGGGGTACTCAATGGTTTTAGTACATTATTAAATAATACATATTGTTTGACAAATGACATAATATCTTAACATAATCAGTGTTCGCAGCGGAATAACAATAACTTGAGTATATGTATGAAGACATATACTCTACTCTGAGGTTCTCGTCCTAAATTGACAAAAGCTCCGCTTGCACACTACATCCTCGATCACAGCTCAACCTGCACATTTAAAAATACATGCAGGGCTAAGTACAAAAGTACTTAGTGGACACTTGCCGAAATTTACATACATGCATAATATTTTATTGTCAAGCCTTTCAACAGTAGTAAGATACGAGGGTTTTCCTTTAAAGACTCGTATTTACCAAACATAATATCATTTCTTTCATCAATAACCCGCGCAGGTATTTTATATCATTAATCACCATATCAGTAACTCGTGCCGAGAGGGAGGCCTCCCTCTACGGACACTATGATCGGCCAACCCGCTAGATGACTCACGATCACAAGGTGTACACTAATTCCGAAGGGATTTGCGGTCCCATCCAGAATCCGAATTCGATTAACATCAGATAGGCAATTAATAATAAAACATAAAGCATTTAGGCATTGACAATATCATTTAAATTCATAAGCATAAAGTCTTAACAATTCTAATATAAAATTTTAGTTTATACGTAGAAAACCTACCTGAATAGCAGACTCACGGTTTAGCTCTAACTCTGGTGCTTGACCTTTAATCCGAGAAAATAAAATAAGATTCTAATTCTCGAAAAATCTCAATAAATGAGGATGCGTGAAATGATTATGCATGACTCATATTCCTTTAATTAAATTATGAGATGTTAATCCTATTTAAGGAATTAAAGCTCGTCTTATGAGGTCGGATTATTAATCTTTAATAATCTACTTATCTTAAAATAATCTAATTCACTTACTAATTAATAATTAGTAAGTCTTAAAATCTTCTCTAATTAAACTTAATAGAATAATTATGAAGACCCAATTAAAATAAAATAATCAAGGCCCAAAAGGAATTTAATTCGAGCCCAAAAGAACAAATTCGAAGCCCAGTGCATTAATAAAATTAGGCCCAACATCAATTAAATTCTAGAGCCCAACAAATGAGGCCCAAGATAATAAAATCATGAAGCCCAATAAGTGAGCCCATCATCACCCTTAAAAATAATTAGTAAATTTTAATATTAATTACTAATTAAAATAATTAGGATTAATAAAGAGGCCTAAAATAATTATTCTTATTGGTTAAATAAATAAATTTCATTGGACTTAATCAATTAAATCGTAGGAGCCCAAGTAATATAAATTCGAGACCCATTATTAATAAATAATAGGAGTCTAAGTAATAATTAATGTGGACTGGAAAGAATTAATCTTAGTCCAATAGACACTTTAATCGGCCCAAATGACGAATTAACAGCTGGGCTGAACTAAACAAATCTGAAACAGGCCCAATAGAATTAAATAAATTCCAGCCCAAGAACATTAAATAAATTCGGCCCAGATAGAAATAAAAATATGGCCCAATGAATTAATCCCCGGCCCAACAAATAAAATGAACTAGGCCCAATAAGAGAGTCCAAAATCGGCCCAAACCCGGCTGAAACCCGGCCCAATTGAGAAAGGCCCACTCCTCTCTATCTCTCTCTCTCTCTACCGACATTCACTCTTCTCTCTCTCACAATATCAGTTCTCTCTCTCTCTCTATCCTCACACTATCGATTCTCTCTCTCTCTCTATCCTCACACTACCATCGGCTCTCTCTCCCTTTGTTCGGCTGAGGGCGGCGCCGCCTCCGGCGCGCCGCCTCGCCGTCGCCTCCGCTCTCTCTCTCACTGCTCATCATCTCTCTCTCTCGCTCGATTCCGGCCGCCTCTTCTCCCTCCAAGATCTGCCGCCGCCGCCTGCTCTAACCTCGGCGAGAATCGCCGGCTCCGACGCCTTCCTCACTCATCGCCTCCTCCTTCTCACCTCAACCTCTATCTCTCTCGCTCTCTCGGCCGCTGGACCCAGGCGCAGCAGACACCACCACCGCGGTGTGCCGCCATCGCCGGGCCGCCGCCTGCTCCCTCATCCTCGCGGCAGATCCGCCGCCGCCGTTCAACGCCACGGCCGCCTGGAGCTGCTGCTGTTCGCCTGAGGTCGACGGATCTGGCCTTCAGTCGTTCGTCTCGCTCGGAGTTCCCGCTGCCGTTGGCTTGCCCGGAGTCGCCGCCGACTGCAGCTGCTTCGCCGGAGTCGCGGCCTGGAGTTGCTGCAGGCTCGTCCGGTGGTCAGTGGCTCGCTGGAGGAGCGCCGCCGCCGGCCGCTGCTGTTGGCAGCAAGAGCCCGGCAGCCACCTCTCCCGGAGCCGCCGTCGCCGTGAGTCGCAGAGCTCCGACAATCCACCATCCTTTCTCTCTCGTTTTATCACTCACGATAGGTTCGTAAATTTGAATAATTTTTCAGAAAACTCAACTTTGTATAAAGACTTGATTTTGGAATGAAAACTTGGTTTTCTGTATTATTATTTTCCTAGTGGTGAAAGAGTGCAGCCTGTTCTTGCTTTGCATAAGAGTTATTGGTGTTTGCAATATAAAGAGTGTAACTTTGCTAAGTTCATTATGCCTACAATGGTTTTCTATCATTGTGAAACTGATCATGCTTTGGTATGAATGCTTTACTGGAATGGATATTTGAGATAGAATCAATACCTTGAATGTTTGTGTTGGTTGTTGAATGAACTGCTCGTTGGTGTTGAATGAAGCAAGAATTAACTGATACTTGAAAATTTCTTTGGCAGAGAATGATGAAAACGTTTAAGTGTGGAATGGGTATGAGATGAGGATTAATAGCTGCTGAAATCTGAAACCAAATGAAGGTGTTCGGGTGTGAAAATTTTGCAAATATGCTGCTGGAGCTGGAGTCAAAGAAGAATATTACACAGGCGTGGAGCTGGAGTAAAAAAAAATGTCCAGAATAGATGGCTGAGCATGCGCTTAAGGGATAGCTGCAGATTTCTTTCACACACATACACTATTCTTTTTTTTTTTTAAGTGTTGGTAGATAGATAGAAAAATAGGGGTTTGTAAAGTGAAGTATAAACAGAAACAATAATTCTTGTCTTGGAATTCCTATATCTGTAATATTGTATTGCATTTTTTTTTTAAATAAAATCCAGCTACCGGGTTTTGTTAATATCGCGTGTTTATGAAACTACTCGATATCTGCTTCCTTTCTTAGCTAGAATAAATTCTAAATTAAATCCGTAGATTTAATTCTTCATAAACCGGAATAAATCACGACTCAAGAAATAATAATAGAAAAATAATTCTATTGTGATTAATAAATAACATGACTTAACTAAGTCAGTTATGAATCTGAAATAAATAATTATTGGCTTACTCAATAATTCTCATCGCGGTTTTATTTACGCGAAGCTACTGACTTGGTAATAAAATAATAATCCTGCTTAATTAGAATATAATCCAGTGTCATAAGTTGAATTTAAATAATAAATAATTACTGGGTTTAAATATAATAAAAGAGCGGGTTGTTACATACTACCCCTCTTAACAAAAATTTCGTCCCGAAATTTGCATACCTATGTGAAAAGTTCTGGGTATTTTTCTTTCATCTGGTCCTCAAGTTCCCACGTTGCTTCTTCCGGTCCATGGTGTCTCCACAGTATTTTGACTGACGCGATCGATTTATTCCTCAACTCTTGCACCTTTCGGTCCAAAATGGCTTCAGGTTTTTCTTCGTACGTCAAGTCTGGGTTAAGAATCATTTCATCTTGGTGAATCACGTGTTTGGGGTCAAACACGTACCGTCTCAGCTGTGACACGTGGAACACATTGTGGACGTTTCCAAAGCTAGGTGGCAGTGCCAACCTATACGCTACGGGACCTATTCTTTCAAGGATCTCATAAGGTCCTACAAAACGGGGTCTCAACTTACCCTTAACACCGAATCTAACGATCCCTTTCGAGGGTGATATTTTAAGGAAAACCTTGTCTCCAATCTGAAATTGTAGTTCAGTTCGTCGGGTATCAGCATAAGACTTCTGTCTGTCCTGAGCCTCTTTAATTCTTGCTCTAATCTGGCGGATGGTCTCAATCATCTCGCTTACTGCATCTGGCCCAAGGATTTTTCTTTCACCCACTTCATCCCAGTAAAGTGGTGATCTACACTTCCTTCCATACAACGCCTCATAAGGTGCCATATCGATGGTTGCCTGGTAACTATTGTTGTAGGCGAATTCGATTAACGGCAGCACTGATTCCCAACTTCCTCCTCGGTCTAGCACCACTGTCCTCAACATATCTTCAAGGGTCTGAATTGTCCTTTCTGATTGTCCATCTGTTTGAGGGTGAAAGGCGGTGCTAAAGTTTAATCTCGTTCCCAACTCTTTCTGTAAACTGATCCAAAATCTAGAAGTAAATTTTGAATCTCTATCTGAAGTAATGGATATTGGTATTCCATGTAGCCGCACAATCTCACGAATGTACAGTTGGGCTAGTTTCTCCGATCCATGGGTAATTGGAATCGGTATAAAATGAGCGCTCTTTGTGAGACGGTCTACTATTACCCAAATAGCTGTGTTGCCCCTATTTATCTTGGGTAGACCCGTCACGAAATCCATCGCTATGTGCTCCCACTTCCATTCTGGAATTTCCAATGGCTGTAATTTCCCATATGGTCGTTGATGTAAAGCTTTCACTTGCTGGCATGCAAGGCAACGCTCTACAAACGAGGCTATATCTCGTTTCATCCCGTCCCACCAAAACTTCTGTTTTAGATCTTGGTACATTTTGGTACTTCCGGGATGAGCGGTATAGGGCGTGTCATGAGCTTCACTCATGATCTCGTTTCTCAGTTCCTCGTTATGGGGAACACACAATCTTCCTTCAAAAAGAACTGCGTTATCCGTTGCCTCTTGGTAGCCTCCTGGCGTGCCTGTTCGGATCTTGAGACGAACTTTTTCCAAGCTCTCATCCGCTCTCTGGGCACTGACGATCCTTTTTCTGAGGTCTGGGACGGCTACTAGAGTTGCAATAATTGCTCTTGTCGTTGCCGGTGGCTGAACCACTTCTATCTTCAATTTGTTAAAATCCCTTACAAGCGTGTCCTCTTGAGTGAGAAGAAGTCCTAACTCGGATTGAGTTTTACGACTTAAAGCATCAGCTACTACATTAGCTTTTCCCGGGTGGTAGTTGATACCGCAGTCGTAATCCTTTACGAGTTCGAGCCATCTCCTCTGTCTCATATTCAAGTCTTTCTGCTCGAAAAAGTACTTAAGGCTTTTGTGATCAGTGAAGATTTCACATCTAACTCCGTATAGATGGTGTCTCCAAATTTTCAAAGCATGCACAATTGCTGCCAGTTCCAGATCATGAGTGGGGTAGTTCAATTCATGTGGCCTTAGTTGTCGCGAGGCGTAGGCAATGACCTTTCCTTCTTGCATCAACACACAACCTAGCCCATTTTTGGACGCGTCTGTGAAGATCACGTATTCTTTATCGGCTGCTGGAACTGCTAGCACTGGTGCAGTTGTCAATTTCTTCTTCAGCTCCTGGAAGCTGGCTTCACACTCTTCGTTCCACTTATACTTGATTCCTTTGCGAAGTAATTGCGTCATTGGTCTCGCTATTTTAGAGAATCCTTCGATGAATCTCCGGTAGTATCCTGCCAAACCTAAGAAACTCCGGATTTCATTAGGTGTGGTTGGTGATTTCCACTCGCGCACTGCTTGCACCTTAGCGGGGTCCACCTTAATTCCATCTGCTGATACGATGTGCCCTAGAAACATTACTTCTTTCAACAAAAATTCGCACTTGCTGAATTTGGCGAACAACTTCTCCGTCTTTAATGTCTCCAGGATGATTCTTAAATGATTTTCATGCTCTTGGTCATTCTTAGAATAGATGAGGATATCATCTATAAACACTAAGACAAATTTGTCTAAGTATGGATGGAAAACTCGATTCATGAGGTCCATGAATACTGCCGGTGCATTGGTTAGACCAAATGGCATGACAATGAATTCATAGTGACCATATCTTGTGCGGAAAGCGGTCTTAGATATATCCTCTGGTCTGATCTTCAGTTGATGATAACCAGACCTTAAATCTATTTTTGAGAATACACTGGCTCCTTTGAGTTGATCGAACAAATCATCTATCCTTGGAAGAGGGTATTTGTTTTTAAGCGTCAGTTTGTTCAACTCTCGATAATCAATGCACATTCTCATGGTTCCATCTTTCTTCTTGACAAAGAGTACAGGCGCTCCCCAAGGCGAGACACTGGGTCTGATGAAACCCAAGTCCAAGAGTTCCTGTAGTTGCACCTTTAATTCTTGTAGTTCCTTTGGGGCCATCCTGTACGGTGCCTTTGATACTGGGGCAGATCCAGGTTCTAGATCAATGGTGAAATCTAGTTGCCTGTCTGGAGGTAGTCCTGGCAATATTTCAGGAAAAACTTCTGGAAAGTCTCGTACTATTGCCACATCTTCCACCTTCTTGTCTTCACTAGCTTCCCCGTTTAGGTAGACGAGATAAGCTGTGCTTCCTTCCTTCATCATCTCTTTTCTGGCTTGTAATGCGGATATCACTGGTACTCTTTTCTTCATACCTATGCCGTGAAATTCCGTCGGTTCCTTTCCAGGTGGTCGAATAGAAATTTTTCGTTCACTACAAAGGATGGTGGCATGATTCTCAGCTAGCCAGTCCATTCCTAAGATCATATCTACGTCCCACATGAGCAGAATATTAAGATTGTTCGCTACCATCTTAAGTTCTCCTATTTCAAATTCTACGTTCGAGCAAACATGTGTGGTGGTAGATCTTCCTCCTGAGGGTGTAGTGATTCTTAAGGCACACTTAGCTCGTTCTGATTCGATTTCTACGGTATCTACGCAAGGGGCAGATATAAAAGAATGCGAGGCACCAGTATCGAACAGAATCATTATGGAAAAACCTTTAAGCTTGCCCATACCTGCCAGGTTTCCTTGGTTTTTCTCGGGCTGGTTTTGGGTGAGAGCAAAGGCTCTCGCCTGCTGCGGCAATGGTTGTTGCCGCCTCTGTTGCTGTTGGCGCTGTTGGTGCTTGTGTTGGTATTGCTGCTGGTATGGCTGTTGTTGGCGGGGCTGGTATTGGTATTGCTGCTGGTATGGTTGTTGTTGGCGGGGCTGGTGTTGCCCTTGAACTGCTTGCAGGGGCTGGGCATAAGTGGCCCTGATTGCCGCGCCCTGCTGTTTGTTGGGGCATTGTGAGGAGTAGTGGCCCTTCTGGCCACACGTGTAGCAACTGTCAGTTCCAGCCTTACAGACACCACGATGTGGTTTGTGGCATTTTGGACAAAGGGGAACTTCATTTTGTCTTTGGCTGCCTCCAGCCGGGGCAGGACCCTGTTGCTTCCCTTGTCCTTGTTGCTGATATTGTCCCAACGGCACATTTCCTTGCCATGGCCTCTTGTTAGTCTGGTTTTCATTTCCTCTATGATCGTTCCAGTTGCGCTTCCCTTTAAAGTTCTGAGGGCGTGCAGGTGGGTTGGCTGGCGCTGAGGTCTGTGATGGAGCCAACCTTTCTACTGGCATCGCAGCTTCGATGTCCAGTGCCCTGTTCAAAGACTCAGTGTATGAGAGTCCACCATGACTAGCTAGAGTCATCCGAATCTCGTGCCTCAGACCAGCACAAAATTTCTCCGCCATTTTCTCATCAGTATCCACCTGTTGTGGAGCATAACGCGATAGATCGCAGAACTCTCTGTCATACTCTGTCACCGTCTTCTTCCCTTGTTTCAGGCTATAGAACTCAGCCTCCTTCTTCTTTCTGTAGCTCTTGGGAATATACTTATCATATAATCCCGTCTTAAAGTCTTCCCAAGTGTATGCTGCCCATTGTTCGGGAGTCAGAGTCTTTCGGCGGGCTTCCCACCAAAAGTCAGCCGATCCGGCTAGTTGGAAAGACATACACGAGAGTCGCTCCTCTTCTGTGCAGTGTAGGAAAGTGAAGATACGCTCCAAGGCGCGTATCCAAGCTTCGGCCTCGGCTGGGTCGCCTGTCCCAGTGAAGGTGGGCGGATTCTGTCGAAGAAACAGTTCTTCAGTCCTTCTAGTAGGGGGTGGAGGGGGTGGGGTAGGTTCCCTGTCGTTTCGCCGCCCTTCAGGTATTTCATCGCGATTTCCATCATTGTTAACGTTTCTCCTAGGGGGGCGACCTCGTTTAGGCGGCATTCTGCAAATTACAAACACCCTTTTTAATACATTCTATACAGGAATCTCTAAGGCAATTAATAAAGAACTGTTTGTTAAATTTAACTTATCATAACTCCAAAACTAAGATATTAACAGGAACCGTTGCATACACAAGTCACATTATTCAAAGTTACTACATTCTTAACTGACTCGTGAAGAATAAAACCCGTAGAGAAACATAAAACATACACGAGATCGTCGTAGAAAACCCATGCTAGGGTCATTTATATCTCATGGAAAATTGTCTCATCGAGGGCTTTTACATTGTCAACCCAAAATGTAAGTAAAGTCTATCCAGTACTCCCTATGATGTACCGGCTTACTAGTTAAGCAATCATAAAAGGGTTTTTATTCACGGAACGTCCTAGAGACCAACATTTCCGTACTAATGCTAGCTAGAAACAACATAAATAAAATCATAGTCATTGGAATGAATCATCGTTTCCGGAGTACATCCACAAGCTAAAACTATCAAATTTGTGAACTCTGAGTCGCGGTACGACTGTTCCTTGGTGACGCCAGGGGGTCCTCTTCTGGATCCTCCTCGGGGTCCTCCTCCTCATCCTCCTCGGGGTCCTTCTCCTCATCCTCGTCCGGCTCCCAGCTGGGCAACGGAGTCTCTCCCTGGCCCTCGCCTGTCTCCTGCATGATCTGGGCTGAGCGGAAGATATCGTCCACAATCTCACGGATCGGATCGTCTCTGGTGCTGATCCTGGCCGTGGCACGAGGCTTGATCGGAGCTGGAGTTGGCACGGGCTCAGGATGAGTACTCCTCATCGTACCATACGGTACTGTACCATCATCCTCCTGCATAGGGGCTTTGCCCCTATCTATGAACTCCCTCAGGTTGGACATGACCCTGTCAGCGTTGGCCATGGCAGTCGAAAGCCTTGCTTCTGCCGTAGGTATCATTGGTGGTGGAGGAGTAGCAGCCCGGGCTGATGAGTCAGGAGGCGATGGGAAATCCCTGCGAGCCCGTGGACGAGAAGGGCCTGCCTCGTCATCGTGCCTACCACGGCGCCCTAGAACTGAGGCTCGTGGTGGAGGATCTCGGGGCAAGGCCATCGAGGGCTCGGGAGCAGTAGTGGGTGCTTCCGCTGGCAAAGGCGTCCCCACCTGTACGTAGTCTCCCGGAAGGATGTAGGGTCCTAGAGGGGCGCGGCCCCACAAAGTGAAACAGATCTGAAGCTCCGCAATAAAGCTAGGGAAGTCTCCCATGAGGTCGTGGTAATCTTCTCGGCGAAAGATGTAGTGGGCAGAAATCTGTCTAGCCCATCCCTGCCACTCGGAAGGTAACAGTAAGATCAACCTCTGGATACCGTCATACCCTGATACTCCATGTGCACTCGCCTCGACCCAGTGTCTGTGAAAACCTGCGAGGAACTGTCCGAGGTTATCCCCGTGACATGGAGCATAGGTGCGGTAGGACCGCTCGACCTCCTCTGGACTAGCCCATGGGGGCAGTGGTCGTCGTCGGGTGAAAACAGTTCTCGCCATCTAACAAAGGAAATTCTATCGTCAAAAGTAGCACACGACAAGTAACTTAAGGCGATAAGGTTCTAAATATCTAAAATCGGAAAACAAGTTCGGTTCAATAACCATAACGTGCAAAAATACCTCATCATCTAAATCTAGCATTTACACAAGCCATACAGGTTCTTAATACTTAATCACAGATTACCAATTCGACTATCATATAGTTCTAGTGTCGTTGTTTACCGAACTTAGGGCTTGTTATGTGATGATGATATTTTCTTAAATCTAGCAACGAGCACTAAAAGTTTCAACAAAATAAGTTTAAAAGGCCAGGCTAATTCGAGATCTCATCGTAGAAAAACGCTCGAATATTTAAGCTATGCCCATGCCATCAACGTACTATTGGTGTTCGTTACGCTGCTCAATCTTCATGCTCGTGGTTTCATCATGCGACCCTTCGTGTAATTCTTCTTTCTCTATTTCGACCATCATTGTCGATGTCATCGTAACATGAAGAAAAAAAAAAAAATTTAAGGCATCTCCCTAAGTTCTCTTCTATGTTCCGTCGTGAAAGTGAGCAAATATAACTTAACAGTTCTAAGTTCTTGTGATTCATACAATAGTCATACTTATTCATGCTTCATACATTTCAAGAAATTAACTTAATTAAAACTTGAAAGTACTTACCATAACCTCCGTTGAGCGTGACGAGATGTAGTGTCAAGCTTTTGTCAACTAGTTCAAAAGTGTATTAACTTACTTAATCTAGACTCAACTTAGAAGGAATGAGTAGTACTCAGAGCAAAAGAAATGCTCTGATACCATTCTGTCACGACCGCACTTGCTAAGGATAGCAAATTCGGGAAAAACCGCGACTAAGGGAGGGAATTTAGGAGCGGGATTTAGAAAGGGCATATTCGTTTTCTTGATGACTCGACTTGTATAAAGAAAACAATCGAAATATCTAGATATCAACGAAGGCCACAAGGGAAACGTACATAATATTATCCCAAAACGGGGTACTCAATGGTTTTAGTACATTATTAAATAATACATATTGTTTGACAAATGACATAATATCTTAACATAATCAGTGTTCGCAGCGGAATAACAATAACTTGAGTATATGTATGAAGACATATACTCTACTCTGAGGTTCTCGTCCTAAATTGACAAAAGCTCCGCTTGCACACTACATCCTCGATCACAGCTCAACCTGCACATTTAAAAATACATGCAGGGCTAAGTACAAAAGTACTTAGTGGACACTTGCCGAAATTTACATACATGCATAATATTTTATTGTCAAGCCTTTCAACAGTAGTAAGATACGAGGGTTTTCCTTTAAAGACTCGTATTTACCAAACATAATATCATTTCTTTCATCAATAACCCGCGCAGGTATTTTATATCATTAATCACCATATCAGTAACTCGTGCCGAGAGGGAGGCCTCCCTCTACGGACACTATGATCGGCCAACCCGCTAGATGACTCACGATCACAAGGTGTACACTAATTCCGAAGGGATTTGCGGTCCCATCCAGAATCCGAATTCGATTAACATCAGATAGGCAATTAATAATAAAACATAAAGCATTTAGGCATTGACAATATCATTTAAATTCATAAGCATAAAGTCTTAACAATTCTAATATAAAATTTTAGTTTATACGTAGAAAGCCTACCTGAATAGCAGACTCACGGTTTAGCTCTAACTCTGGTGCTTGACCTTTAATCCGAGAAAATAAAATAAGATTCTAATTCTCGAAAAATCTCAATAAATGAGGATGCGTGAAATGATTATGCATGACTCATATTCCTTTAATTAAATTATGAGATGTTAATCCTATTTAAGGAATTAAAGCTCGTCTTATGAGGTCGGATTATTAATCTTTAATAATCTACTTATCTTAAAATAATCTAATTCACTTACTAATTAATAATTAGTAAGTCTTAAAATCTTCTCTAATTAAACTTAATAGAATAATTATGAAGACCCAATTAAAATAAAATAATCAAGGCCCAAAAGGAATTTAATTCGAGCCCAAAAGAACAAATTCGAAGCCCAGTGCATTAATAAAATTAGGCCCAACATCAATTAAATTCTAGAGCCCAACAAATGAGGCCCAAGATAATAAAATCATGAAGCCCAATAAGTGAGCCCATCATCACCCTTAAAAATAATTAGTAAATTTTAATATTAATTACTAATTAAAATAATTAGGATTAATAAAGAGGCCTAAAATAATTATTCTTATTGGTTAAATAAATAAATTTCATTGGACTTAATCAATTAAATCGTAGGAGCCCAAGTAATATAAATTCGAGACCCATTATTAATAAATAATAGGAGTCTAAGTAATAATTAATGTGGACTGGAAAGAATTAATCTTAGTCCAATAGACACTTTAATCGGCCCAAATGACGAATTAACAGCTGGGCTGAACTAAACAAATCTGAAACAGGCCCAATAGAATTAAATAAATTCCAGCCCAAGAACATTAAATAAATTCGGCCCAGATAGAAATAAAAATATGGCCCAATGAATTAATCCCCGGCCCAACAAATAAAATGAACTAGGCCCAATAAGAGAGTCCAAAATCGGCCCAAACCCGGCTGAAACCCGGCCCAATTGAGAAAGGCCCACTCCTCTCTATCTCTCTCTCTCTCTACCGACATTCACTCTTCTCTCTCTCACAATATCAGTTCTCTCTCTCTCTCTATCCTCACACTATCGATTCTCTCTCTCTCTCTATCCTCACACTACCATCGGCTCTCTCTCCCTTTGTTCGGCTGAGGGCGGCGCCGCCTCCGGCGCGCCGCCTCGCCGTCGCCTCCGCTCTCTCTCTCACTGCTCATCATCTCTCTCTCTCGCTCGATTCCGGCCGCCTCTTCTCCCTCCAAGATCTGCCGCCGCCGCCTGCTCTAACCTCGGCGAGAATCGCCGGCTCCGACGCCTCCCTCACTCATCGCCTCCTCCTTCTCACCTCAACCTCTATCTCTCTCGCTCTCTCGGCCGCTGGACCCAGGCGCAGCAGACACCACCACCGCGGTGTGCCGCCATCGCCGGGCCGCCGCCTGCTCCCTCATCCTCGCGGCAGATCCGCCGCCGCCGTTCAACGCCACGGCCGCCTGGAGCTGCTGCTGTTCGCCTGAGGTCGACGGATCTGGCCTTCAGTCGTTCGTCTCGCTCGGAGTTCCCGCTGCCGTTGGCTTGCCCGGAGTCGCCGCCGACTGCAGCTGCTTCGCCGGAGTCGCGGCCTGGAGTTGCTGCAGGCTCGTCCGGTGGTCAGTGGCTCGCTGGAGGAGCGCCGCCGCCGGCCGCTGCTGTTGGCAGCAAGAGCCCGGCAGCCACCTCTCCCGGAGCCGCCGTCGCCGTGAGTCGCAGAGCTCCGACAATCCACCATCCTTTCTCTCTCGTTTTATCACTCACGATAGGTTCGTAAATTTGAATAATTTTTCAGAAAACTCAACTTTGTATAAAGACTTGATTTTGGAATGAAAACTTGGTTTTCTGTATTATTATTTTCCTAGTGGTGAAAGAGTGCAGCCTGTTCTTGCTTTGCATAAGAGTTATTGGTGTTTGCAATATAAAGAGTGTAACTTTGCTAAGTTCATTATGCCTACAATGGTTTTCTATCATTGTGAAACTGATCATGCTTTGGTATGAATGCTTTACTGGAATGGATATTTGAGATAGAATCAATACCTTGAATGTTTGTGTTGGTTGTTGAATGAACTGCTCGTTGGTGTTGAATGAAGCAAGAATTAACTGATACTTGAAAATTTCTTTGGCAGAGAATGATGAAAACGTTTAAGTGTGGAATGGGTATGAGATGAGGATTAATAGCTGCTGAAATCTGAAACCAAATGAAGGTGTTCGGGTGTGAAAATTTTGCAAATATGCTGCTGGAGCTGGAGTCAAAGAAGAATATTACACAGGCGTGGAGCTGGAGTCAAAAAAAATGTCCAGAATAGATGGCTGAGCATGCGCTTAAGGGATAGCTGCAGATTTCTTTCAATCCAATAAAAATATACCATGCAAAAGTAGTGAGTTCAATTTTAGAAAGTTAAAACAGTTGCAAACAAGTAATCTCACGTACACAATTAAACATGGATAAACAAAGAGAGAACATAAGTTGTTTAAAATAGACCATATGATTGGAGCATAATATATATCGTTGTTTTAGAATGCAATGCAAAAGTTACTTGAAGTTAACTACTACATAAACTGTGCACCAGCTTTCTTGAATGTCTGTCAAAGAATGTTATGTCGCTTGAGAATGTTTTCGTACTATTGAATATAGAGCTTTCAAATAAAATTAGTGTAATGATTTGTACCTATTCAAACATCCTCTTGAAACAGGATGACGTCGTTTTGTGCATCAAAGATCCCTTTGTAGTTGAGGCCCTTAACGAATGGGCTAGCACGTACAAACTCTTTCCATCCAGTTTTTAGTTCAATGATGGGGCTCCATTCACGTCGTAAACCGACTTCAACTGACCAAATTTGTTCTTCACCTTCATATTGAACTCGTGCTTCGTGTCTCCCATACAAGTATGCGTCATGGAAAGCTTGGCGCATTGACTGCAATATAACATTTTATCAACCAAACTTGAACTATATATATACAAAAGTACTAAACAGGAGTTGAAATTGTAACTCACCACTTTGTAGTCTGTGCTCTTATTATGTTTGAACCGAATTACCAGATTTTTATTTGGTTCAACTGCTGGCTGAGGTTCTGCTGCAGGTGCTTGCTGGAGTTCTGTTGGAGCCGCTGGCTGGTGTGGTGGTGCTTCAGGATATGCATACATCGGTGAGTGAGGTATTTGGAAGTCAGGGTGGTTGCTGAAATGCTTCATTTGCTGCATGAATTGGTTGTGGCATTACTTCATTGTTTAGCACCTTTGGGTTCCCGTTTTTGTCAAATATTGTTACATCGAAGATTTTTTCTGCCAAATCTAGAGTAAATGTTAGACGATCTTTGCTGCAGAGCTTCAATTTTTCAACACACGTTTGAACCCCTTTTGTCAATGCCCACATGAGCATGTTCGTATTGGCAAAGAGAATTTTCTCCACGGTTATAGAGAAAATTAGATTTGGTAGGAATCTGAATTGCATGCTCTGGCTGAAGTAATCTTCATATTGTGTATGAAAAGATTTTGGAATCAACTACATAGACATGGAAATAGTTAATACATTGCATTAACACATAGTATGGAAATTACGTTTATTTCAATACATAAAGATTAAGATACTAAAGGATAAGAAGTACCAAGTAGTCACTACAACAAAAAATGGTTTTCCAGACACCAAAAAGTGCCCCAATATGTGCTCTATTGGGGCACTTCTTATTTTCGGGGCACTTAATACATGTGCCTCCAAGTATCGTGTCCCAATAGGGTTGGGGGCACTTTTTATGTGCCTCGATATCAATAGATTACCCGACAATTTAATATGCCCCGAGATTGATTTTTAGAGGCACATAAAAGTGTCCTTTAAAATATTTCGAATCCTATTGTTAAGTTTATAGGGATATTTATTTGTGCCTTCAAAAGAAATATTGGGGCACTTACTTGTGTCATTTGATTAAATATTGAGACAAAAAATATGTATCCTTAAAATTCCATTTTGTGTCCCTAGATTAATATTATGAAGCACTTATTTGTGTCTTTTGTATAAGTATCTGGACACAAAATGTGTCCCATCAAAATTAATTTTATGTCATTAAATTAATATTATGGGGCACTTATTTGTGTCTTTTGATCACGTATCAGGACAAAAAATATGTATACTCAAAATTCATTTTATGTCTACATACAATCCATTCATTTCATTAAGATGTAACAACAACACAAACTCATAAAAATTCATGTTCAAATCTCATTTATCGCCAAATAAGAAATGATAACAAAGTTAAGCAGCTAATTTGCTACTGATATATAACTATGAAATTTTGAGAATTTAAGTAGGTTGCTAATCCATGATCTGTACAAATGGTTGATCTTGTTCATCCAGTAATAGAAGAGGGATCACTCTTCTTGTTGGAGGAGAGGTGGTGTTGATGAAGATCCATGAAATGGAGCTCCTTCTACTCGATGAGAAGCACCATCCTCTCATTCTCTAGCTTGCTCTTCTCATTCATCAGCTTCTCCCTCTCCATCTCCCTCTCCCTCTCCATCTCCCTCTCCTCCTTGCTGCTGAACTTCAGCCATTTTAGCCGCTGCTTCTCCAGCTCGAACGAATGCAAATGGATCCCCACGTGCTGCTCCTCCAGCGCCACCTTTACCCATCCCCAACCTGTTTAAAAACATGCAAACAGGTACTCATCTTTACCCATCCCCAACCTGTCATAATTCTAGACAGATCCATAATCTGAACACTCTTTGTATAGGCATTTAAGTATACCTGTTCAAGAGAACCATATTCTATGATTTCCAAAGCTTCATTTCAGTCGGTGAGGCCAACACCAGAATAAGCACGTGGCATTGGTAGTCTATCCGTGTGAATTTCATGAAGACCATAGTTCTTGACTTATTCATATCTTTCCTTTTCCCCTGAATTCATCAAGAATATTTTTACCAAACAAAATTCAACAATTTGATTTTCATCATTTCAGCTGAAACACAGAGCCCTTAGAAATAAAGCAGATTTCAACAACATATGTCAGGTTAATTTACAATCCAAAAAATCTATAAAATCCAAGTATTTGCAAAAATTATGAACAACTAAGACAGAAAAAGAATTAAAAAAGTAATATCACACATCATAAAGCTATGCATGCAACAATGGCAAAAGAGCAACTAGGTAAAGACAAAGAAGGCAGAAGTAAATTAATCTCAGTTCTAGTTCAGATTCCTTTTAAAATAGACACAATCAAACTCTTACACACAGTATACAAATCTTAACTGTATCATTATAATTTCCCTAGAGCACCCGTGAACAAGGCAACTACATCACTTATTACTCCAAGTGATAGGCCTGCGAATATGATTATAGTTTAGAACAAAGTCATGTGATTTCTCAAAGTAACTCAAGCCTACATTGAATGGGATATTATCTCGAAAAATACCATCCACTATTTGTCTTCTTTGTTAACAGTTACAAAGATGTTTATATAACAAAGTGATAACTCAATCTCATTAATTATGGTGGACTCTGGAATAAGAGATTAAATGATAATGGAGTCTAAATA
Source organism: Salvia miltiorrhiza (assembly GCF_028751815.1). NCBI lineage: Eukaryota > Viridiplantae > Streptophyta > Magnoliopsida > Lamiales > Lamiaceae > Salvia > Salvia miltiorrhiza. The sequence continues at coordinate 2,339,901 of NC_080388.1, forward strand.
TATATTTCAATCAGGAACAAGTTACTTTTACATTTTTTTTAATCATTATTCACCTGAAAAAAGAAACACTAAATATTAAGCCACACTCTCCAATACAACTACAAAAAAAATAAACAAAAACATACTCTTCAATAGTTTCTTCCAAAATATTGTTATTCCTTCTCCACAATATTGCAAATAACCTATTTATCACACTCCACAGAAAACAATCATGCCCTTAATCAACTCAAACTAGTATCCTAAAACATCCTCTAGCAGTTTATAACACTAAAAAATGATGACCAAAAGCATTCAACCCAAGTTAAACGCACCATGTGGTTACAGCCATTAGTGTTGTTGCTTGTTGTTTTAGCTGCCTAACGTCCTGGGAGAAATTTTAACTTGCATTAAATTCAAGTAAAAGAGTGAAAATATTATGCTCTCCCACTATTGCTTCTAGTAAGGAACAATACAGAAGTTATTAGACCTAGAGCTCAGATCCACCATTTGCTCAAATGGAGCTGTACTTCATAATTGAGAACTGTGGGCAAATGATAGAAGATTTCAGAATTCACTAGACTATAGACAAGATATAAGAAATAAACAAACATAACGGATACTTTCAAAAATGAGAATCAAGTTATATAGTAAGCAGCTTAGTGCAAATATGCTACTTCCCTGCTATATTCTGCAGTAAGGGACAATGCAAAAGTTCATTAGACCTACAATTTAAATTCACCATTTGCTCCAAAGAAACTCAACTTAAATGATAACTTTGGGAATCAACGAGAAGATTTCAGAATTGATTAGACTAGAGAAAAAAATATATATATAAGAATAATCGAAAGCAACAGATATTGCCATAAACAATAACCAAGTTATATAAGCAACATATAGAACTAGGAAAACAACAAATAAAAGAAAAAACCTAAATTTTCACTCAAGAAATTTCACAAACACTTTATGTGCATTTCCTTAACCGCGATTGCTTAATTCACGTGAACTCCTGTAATAAGCTACTTAAAATTGAAAAATAAGAAATAATTTATATGGATACCTAGAATTGCAGAGCAACGAGATGAATCTTGTTTAGAATTTTGATTCCCTTCAATAATATATTAATACCTAGGCTTCTTCGATTGGGGCGAGAACACTGGTGATAGCGTCGTACGATGAGCAAAATCGACGCCTAGGGTATGGGCAGAGGACGCAGCAGCGTCTGAAAGCAGCGAACAGGATGCTGGCGGCGAAGCAACAGCTCGGCGATGACGATGGCGCCGCAATAGCGTGAGGGACCAATGAATTTCAGATTTTGAGTTTGGCTGATGTGAAATTGAAAATTGGAGGATGTTTGACAAGAGAGAACAATGAATGATAGGGAAATTGTGAAGGGTTGAGTGAAATTGGGTTGAGTCCGCCAAAATGATGAAGGAAATAAGAGGCGCGATTATTTCCCAAAAGAATTTTAATTAATGGAACTTAAAATGTATGTGTCTCTACTCTCTATATAGTTAGAATTTAACAACTGCCCCAAAAAATAAATTTGGAGGCACTTAATAAAAAATGTCTCTAAATAAGTGTCTCAATATGTATTTTTTGTTGTAGTGAGTGGGTTTCGTACTGTGAATCAAAGCCATTCCTCAAAGTAACTGAAAATTGTGGTTCTTCCATTCTATAATGCCAACACAAGAAAAATTAATATGTGTGATTTTTCATATTAAAAAAATAAAGTATGTGCGTCATTACAACAAAAATGTAGAATCTTACAAAAGTTAGCCAACAATCAATTAAAATTATAGAAGAGATGATTTATGCAACACAAATTAAAAATCGAAGAGATGATATATGGAATATTGTTAAAGTGTAACTTAAATCCAGGCCCTATAAATAGGAAAACTTGAGTAAAATGAATAGATACAAAGAAAACTTAAATATATTCAGGCCCTATAAATTAAACGTGCAAGATATTCAATAGTAATGGGATTTCTAACATTTACAGAATGTAGTCAATCTACAAAGAAAACTCACAACCAAAACTCATTCTATTACAAAACATACCTAGATTTGAATGAAAACACGAGCAAAACAATGAACTCACAAAAAGAATTCACGGGCAAAACAGAAAACATAGTAAGAAAACCTACGAAGATACAAATATAAAAGTCATAAACAAAGTTAGTAAGAAAACTTACCCTTGATCTCTTCGGCGCTCTATATTGTAGAATTGACGATGGATGGCTATGGCTGAAAAGGGTTTTGTGAAAGAAATGATGGATAAAAGTGGAGAAGAAGAAGTTTAATGATTGATAAAAGTTAGTCTTTCCAACTTCTTAGTTTATAGTTCTTAATTAATCTTCCAACTTACTGCTCTCTCACTCTCTCTCTATTTTTATTCAATCGAGAGAAATGGGGATTGATGGGAGTGGTGATTGATTACTATTGGAAGTAGTTGGTGATTAACAAATATTTTGAGTAAGTAAATTTGTAACGACCCGACTTCCCGAGGCAAGAAGAAATAGGAAAAATAATGAAAAGTCCTAATCAAGCGGAATAAATTTGACAACCTACCCATTAAATTGAGTATTCATATAATCCAAAGAGATAATATGAAAGAAGATAAAATGAAAGGCATTAAGAGATGTCAATCAAGTGACAATATTCAAACTCAGGATCTCATAAGTTTAGTTTCGTGACTCTGATCATAATCAATGATAGCTTCATTAAAATATATAGGATAAGAGTTTAAACACAACGAGATAATATTGTACCCCACAAAAGAAATTCTCAATTTAGAGAAGTTAAAAGACGAGATGATAAGCTAGTCATTAGAGGAAGCAAAAGACATTGTGGTACCTAGCCTCAACTCAGCCTCGTCTGCACCAACTGATCAACCTGAAAACATTTGAAAGTAATTTGGGTTGAGTACTAATGTACTCAGTGGGCACAAGTTTTCGAAATATTTTATGAAATGATAAGGCAGGTTATCCAATATCACAATCATGACTTAGAAGGTTTTAAAACGGAAATCCCACTTCTAAGCATGACAAAATATTTTCTAGTTGAGGGCGCCCATGTACGTTCGATTGTTACTCACTTTCTCCCCACATTCACTGATCTCGGGACACACCCAGTCAGATCCAAAAATCTGTTATTGATCTCGGGACGCACCCGGTCAAAATCAATAGTCTTAACTGTGCTCCGGATAACCTCCTGTCAAGCACCCACCCTTATAACGTTCTAAATCTGTTAGTGCACGATGGCGATCAACCCATCGAGCCACTAACCTTGTGTACACAATCCTCATTTAGCGTGTTAGGCCAAATGAGAATTTCGATCGATGCTTAAGTGAGCCTTAAACAATTACAGAACACACATAAAAACATTTATATTGGATAAACAGATAATTTTCATGAAATATCAGAGCTTATATAACTCAAGATACATTGTATGTAAAATAAAGCCCACCTCGATGTGGAGATTCAGTGCTTGCTCTGCTTGAAGCTCTAATGCCCTTGGTTACTCGAACCTACAAGAAATCTATTCTTAAATAGGTTTCGAGGTGTCATCCTAATTTTCTAAGTAAAGTGGGGATTGCTAACTATTGATACATTTTGGCCGAATAAAAATCTCTATAAGTGAATCAATAAATTCTTAATACATAATTAGTAATTTAATAAATATAATTACCACTAAATTTATAAATAATTAATAATTTTAAAGATAATATAAAACTTTAATATTGGAAGAAAAATTAATAATTTATTATTAAATTATTTTCAGACTCAAGATAATAGTTAAAGCCCAAGATAATAATTTAAAGGTCTGTTATAAATAGTGCAGCCCAAAAACAATCTAAAAACATTGTGAAGCACATTTAAATGATTAAAATCGGTCCAGTGTTTATATTAAAAATCGGCCCATTGATTTAATAAAATCAGCCCATACCAAAATAATTAGTGAAGCCCAAACTAAAAGCCCAAATATAGCTTAAAGCCCAATTTGAAAAAAATCAAACTAAAACAAGAGAATAGAAAATCACCTCTCACATTCTCTCTCTCTCAAATCGGTCCCCCCCTGCCCTTTTCTTTCCAATCTCTCTCTACACATCCACGGCCTCCCTTCTCCCTCCATAGCTCCGCCGCCGGCCGCCTGCCCCAGCTCCGGCGAAATCTTCGCCGGAAACACCTCCCTCCGGTCGTCCCCCTCTCACCCCACTCTATCCATCGCTTCTCACCCTCTCTTCTTCTCCCCCCTTTAACATCTGCTGTCTGCTCCCTTCTCCGGCGAAAATCGCCGGCAGCCGCGCCCTCCCACACGGCCACTTCACTCTCTCTCACCCTCACACGCTCGCCGCCTCCGATCTGCCCTCTCTTTCCATCACGTTTCCGGCAGCGGACGACCGCAGGGGAGTTGCCGCCGCTGCTGCTCCGTTCTCGCCGTGGCTAGCGGCGCTTGGACTTCGGCCGCGCCGCCCCGTGCGACGGCGTCTCGCATCGCCTCGGGTCACGCCGCCTCGCCTCCTGCCAGCCAACAGAGTGAGGCTCCGACAAACCCCCTCCCAGCTCTCACCACTTTCTCGACTCTCACTCTCTCCTAAGGTAAGCAAGAAGGATTCAACTCAGATTTGAAGAAAAGAAAGATGGGTTCTTGGAGAAATCTGAGATTGTATAAATGTTATGTCCTTAGGTTTTCTTGTTTCCAAAGGTTCTGTACAAATTCTTCTTTGTTTCTGAAGATTACGGAAATGTAGTTGAGTATAGGAGTATGAAGTTGAACCTTAGACACAATTGTGGTGAAGAAATGGTGGGTTTTGTTGGTGTTTGTTGTATTTGGTTATGTGGAGTATAAAATGAGCTTGATTATCTGCTGCACAAGATTGTCTTGGAAAATAAACGGATTTGCTTGTAGGATCAATTGTCAAGATTTGGAAATAAAGTAAAAGATTTGGCACTGCAGAATTTTTGGGGAAATGGGATCTGATACTGCAAAATTTTTGAGGAAAAGGGAGAATGTTTCAGCCTTCATACTCACACGTTGCTGCCCTCACCAAAACTTCAAATTTTTGGGCTGCAAGCTCATAAAAATTATTCAACTCATAAGTAAAAATTTATTGGGCTTGAGGCCTATAGAAAAAAAAGTAAATAAATAATTAAATAAAATTAAAATACTTGTGAGAACATTTTCGTATATCTTATAAAACGGCCTCAAGGCCTTTAATCGATAGGATAAGGAGTAGTAAAGAACTCAATTATAAAATAAATCTCTTTGAAACAATATAACTTATTAAAATTGGGAGTGTATCAATAGTATACTAATTAAAAGTCGTTTATATTCCCTATGAAATGGTCGGGATATCACAAAATTAAATTCGTTATTTGTTGTTATAAGTAAGTAACTTAGTATTACTTTTAAATAGATGCATTTTAAAGCATTTTTATAAGTAAGTAAATATAAAATATTGTGATTGGTGAGGGTGTTTGGCTAAGCTTATTTTAAAGAGCTTATAAGATGTTTTAAGAGCTTATAAGATATAATTTTTAAGAGCTTATAAGTTGTAAAAGTGTTTGGATAATTGAGCTTATAAGCTAGAGAGAGATTTTTTTTGCTAGAGTGAGAAAAAAAAATACAGAGAGACAAAAGCGAAGAAAAATAAACTTCAATGATATATGATGAAAATAATAAATTATAGTTGAAAAATTATTGTAAAATGATTGTTGGATATGAGATTATAAAAAAATAAGTTGGAGTACAAGAACTTATTTTTTTGGGAGCTCATAAGCTCTTAGAACTTATTCTTGGAGCTTATAAGCTGTGTATGAGCTTATTCTACCAAACACTTTGAAGGAGCTTATATGTTTGTAAACTAGCTTATAAGCTGTGTTGAGGAACTTATAAGCTTAGCTTATAAGCTCAGCCAAATACTCTGTAAATAGTGTAGTTTAGTTTTAAAAAATGTATATCATGATTCCCAAAATCATGTTTAAATAGATGCATTTCTTTTCTATTTTTTTTAAAAGAGGAATTATTTATGTGAAATACTAATATGTTTTTTTGAAATAATGAAGTTGCTTTCACATGTATATAAAACAATATCTTATTAACATATAATTTTATTATTATTAAAATATATTTAAATAATGTTGAGGGGACAAAAAAAATAGAGTTAATATATAAAACTATCCACTTTCATATTGTAAAGATAAAAATTGTCCACTAAGATAAAAATAATAAAAACTATCCACTTTTTGATTGAAAAGACAGAAATACCCTTTACATTAAAATTTAAAAAAATGGCCACTTTCTCTATCTCTCTTCCCTCGTCCTAATCGAGAACAAAATTTCCAACTTGTAAAATCCCTAACTTCATCTCCTTCAATTTGCGGCGAAGACCACCGCTATCAGTCCGACGCCGTCGCCGCCGTAGTTGCAGGGCCACCTGCGACGCCACACTCTCTTCTCCTTCAGGTAATGATCGAAATTCGGCGGATCGGCGTGGCCGAACTCGGTGCGGATCTCGATGATTAAGATCTCCATGGCAGACGTCGAGGTAGAGCGCGCCGGCGGCGAGTTAGTCGTAGATGGAGAGGTTTTGGCACTAGGCGAAGGGGAGTTCTAGACCTCCGATTTGGCACGCGGCAGTCTCTCTCTCTGTCTCTCACAAATCCAAATCGAAACACACACACACGACTCAAATCTATCGGGCTCCCTCTCCTCAAGGTCGTGTTATGGAAGCGATGGGCCGGCAGCCGGGATGCTGTCGTACCCGCTCGGATTATTTGATATCCCCCTTTTCTGCTTCACTTTCCTGGTGTGTGTGTGTGTGTGTGTGTGTGTGTGTGTGTGTGTCTTTTTTGTGTTGGAAATTCAGCAAAATTTCTGTGTTTTTGTTGAAAAAGTGTAGCTGAAGAGAATAGAGAACAAAATTAATCGGCAAGTGACCTTCTCCAAGCGGCGATCGGGACTTCTCAAAAAAGCTCATGAGATTTCCATCCTCTGCGAAGCCGATGTCGGCTTAATCGTCTTCTCCACCTAGGGCAAGCTCTTTGAATATGCTACTGATTCGTGGTATGATTTATGTTCCTTTAGGTCTAATTCTCAATGATTCCTTCGTTTCATTGTGAGGATTTTTTATTCTGAGGTTTTCGATTGCGTGAGTTTGGGTGTTTTCTTCCCCACCAGCGTGATTTGATTTGTTTTTCTTAATTACTACCAGATGTGATTTCATTTATTTACTTTTCTTGAAGGTATATTGAACTGCATTCTTGATACAAGCAAGATAGAAGCTGGGAAGATGCAGCTTGAGGAGCAAGTGTTCGACGTGGAGCAGCTTCTGGAGGTCGTGGTTGATCTATACTATCCTGCTGGCATGAATAAAGGCGTAGATGTGATCTTAGATCCATGCGATGGCTCTGTCTCGAGATGTCGTTGGGCTATAGGTGATGCATACAGTTGGGATGCTAACTTTGTCTATGTAGAAAGAAAAAAAAGAATACGATTTGATCATATGACTGCCACTGTTTGTTTCTTCATCATATAAATTTGTAATTGTGCATTAGATTCAAGTATGTAGCAATAACTTGCGATGTGAAGATGATCAGGTGGTGCAAGTGGTGATTCATGAGCTCGTTCGTGCTTATGATGAGTGTCGTGCTGCTAATCTCGACTGGACTAACTGCGCTCATCACGCTTGCAATGAGGTTAACTAACTATCATTAAGAAATCTAAGCATTGTTTAATGCTTCATCATGCTTTTGTAATTCTTGGTTATGCATAGTATTTGTTGGAGCAGATTCGAGCTAATCATCTCAGCGGTTATTGCCACTTGAAACAAGAGCTTCTTCGTGGGCATTTGAAGATAAAGAAAATACTCTCACAGTATTAGGACTGGATGATACACTGCAATAAACTGGAGCAGAGACTGAATGTTAGTGAAATTTGTAGCAGCAAGGAGCAAATCATGCAAAGAGTAGGTAACATTGTTGGATTAGAAACTCCTATTGTTATATACCTTGCTGTTGCTGATGACCTCCTTGAAGATAACTCCGTACTCGAGGGGTGGGGCAAAGGTTTACTTCCTTTCGAGAAGAAGAAGTTGGGAGAAGAAGAAGTTGGGTGTTCTTGACACGTACAAGAAGCACCCCTATCTGATTCAATCGGCTATAGACTATGAAGTTTGCTTGAGATCTGATGTGTTTGTGGGGAACACCTTCTCGACTTTCTCCAGCCTTATTGTTCTTGACAGAACTCAATTGATGATCAGCAAGGGTCTTACACAACAGTGCGGGTTAGATGTTAGATGGCCTTCTTATGCCTACAATTTAGAAGGTGAATTAAATGGTCCACGCCCTTGGGCAGCTAATATGTCGGATGTGAGCCTCCAAGCCATTAGTTATGGTTCGAATCATGTTTCTTGTCGATGATTCTTGAGTTTTGTTTTCCATGCTTATTGTGGGATGCGATTTTCGACAAATTCGGTGGTAAACCTTCAACTCCTTTTTGTAGATGGCATGAGGTACATGATTTTGGCCTTGTATATCTTCAGTGTTAGGCAATCTTTTATATATAATTCTTCATTCTTATACTCCTTTGAAATATGTTAGGTTGTGTAAATGATATGGAATACTTCCCTGATTAGTCATTTACGTTTGAGATTATTCATTGATTGAATTCTCTCCGAGTTATTGATACTTTGTAAAAGTAGGGGGAAATTCGGATTGATCACAACGTGCTCGTCTTCTGATAATGAATATTTGGCTGTGTCGTTGAATGTGTTAGATTTTCTGCTAGAGCAATGAAAGCAATGAGAGGAAACCCATATTGTTCGGGAATAAAAGCGGAGGATGCCATGAAAGCTATTTGGAGTACCTGCTATAACGACACTGCGCCCTTCGACACTTGAGAGAGGCTGCTACTCACTTCTCTTGGCATCAAATTAATTGCCACTCTGAAGTTGCTACTGCACTGATTATGTATTTAAGTTTACATTCTCGAGTTATCTTTAATCCACGCAGATTTCACATTACTACTAATTTCTTTGTTGTAGAGCTGGTTATGGAGTTTTGTTATTTATTTGTTAATTTAGTGTTTTTTGGTTACTTGATCTATCCTCCAATTTTGGGGGCCGAATTGGAAGCAATTGATTTTGAAATTATTTTTGGGTGAATGTTTCTAATAGCTTAGATATGTAGAATTTATGTAGCTTAGATCTCTTTCTCTATCTCTTATGCTCATTGGTAGATTTTTTTATGAGAAACAGACTGAATATCTTGTATTTCTTCGTATTATTCTTGAATTCACAATTTAATGTTCTTGAATTCACAACCAGATCTATGAATTTACAACTTAATTTTCTTGAATTCACAACCACCTCGATAAATTCACAACTTAATATTGTTGAATTCACAATCAAATCTATGAATTCACAACTAAAACTCGAATTCACAACCAAAATAAATTCTAGTTTTAGTCGTGAATTCAAACTTTAAACATTCAAATTCACAACTATTTGAATTCACAACCAAAATAAATTCTTGTTGTGAATTTGACTGATTGTGAATTGACAACCAAAAAATTCTAATTGTGAATTAAATTTTGGTTGTGAATTTGACTAGTTGTGAATTCACAATCAAAAAATTCTTATTGTGAATTAAATTTAGGTTGTGAATTCGACTGGTTGTGAATTCGACTGGTTGTGAATTCACAACCAAAAAAATCTGGCTGTGAATTAAATTTTCGTTGTGAATTCGACTGGTTTTGAATTCACAACCACAAAATTCTTATTGTGAATTAAATTTAGGTTATGAATTCACAACCAAAAAAATCTGGTTGTGAATTCGACTGGTTGTGAATTCGCAGACAAAAAATTCTGGTTGTGAATTCGATTTTGATTGTGAATTCACAACCAGTGTGAATTCACAACCAAAAATTTTTGGTTGTGAATTCACACTGGTTGTGAATTGCGGGATTTTTTAAAGGGGTGATGTAAAGTGGACATTTTTTTAATTTTTAATGTGAAGGGTATTTTGGTAACAGTGGACATTTTTTAAGTTTTTTATTTTAGTGGACATTTTTTATCTTTTCAATATGAAAGTGGCCATTTTAAAAATTCACTCAAAAAAACATATTAAAATGTCCAAATATAGTTTGGCAAATTAAATGGGGGGGGGGGGGGTGCAATTGCAAATGGGGTTGAAAATGTCCGAATATAGTTTTAAAAGAATTTAAAAAAATAAAAACTAGTTTGAAGAAGAAAGGGGAATGCGATGTATGTTGTACGTACAATTCAGGTGCAATTTTATTCATAACTAGTAAGCACCTCCCGTGCGGTGCACGGGCCATGAAATATTTATTTTATTTTAAAATTCTAAATTAAATAAAAATATCATCATTTATGAATTAAATTAATTAATAACAAAAAATTATGTTAATTTAAATATTTGTATTTGATTTAAAATAGTGTATCATAATTATTTTATCAACTTAATGAGTAGGAGTATAATTTTAAATTAATTGAGTATTGTATAATAATAAATAAATTTACAGATAATTTTTTGTTTTTTGATTATTATTTTCAATTAAAATTAAAATTAATAATTATTTTTATAATATTGTCTCGATATTTTGTTGATAATAGTGTATCCTATTTTTTAATTAAAATTTTTAATTTAAATATTTTTATGTTATGTTTGATAAAATAATTCAACAAATAAAATTAATATTTTTTTTTTATATATCAAAGGAAAAGAGAAGAGAAATAAATTTTGTAGGAGAAAGAGATACAAATAGAGATAATATAATAACAACTTGAGCTGAATAAAGAGGAAAAAAAAATAATGTAGAAAAAGAGAGGAGAGGGAAAAATAATTATTTTAAAATTTTAAATTATAATAACTTATTTATTTCAAATTCATATTTATTGAATTTGACATCAAATTGAAGATCTTATCACGATCTTTAATTTGAGATACATATCGAATATATTTTTATAATCAAATATGAAGATTTTTAGAAAATCAAATAAGTATGAAAAATAGAATAGAAGAGAGAGAAATTTAGAATTGGAATGAGGAAAGAGAAAATTTGAAAAAAAAATGTAGATTTGTGTTCTCTTCTATTTATGCTCTCATTTGTACGTAACTTCTATCTTGGTTATTGTTTTCTATCTCATCTCTCCCCTCTCTCTTTTAATTTTTAAAATATTGTCCTCAATTCATATTGTAATGTCCTCAATTCATATTGTAATTGCAAAAATACCATAAAATTGGTGTGAAAAAATTGGTGTTTTATATTATATATAGATATTGAAATTTGACTAAAATTTATTTAATAATGTGAAGGGACAACAATTGATTTGTATCATCTACAATGACTATTGTAAAATATATGCATCTGTTAACAAAACTATTAAAATATATTTAAATAATGTTGAGGGGACAAAAAAATATATTAAAATGCCCACATATAGTTTGGCAAATTAAATGGGGGGGGCGCAATTGCAAATGGGGTTGAAAATGTCCGAATATAGTTTTAAAAGAATTAAAAAAAATAAAATGGGGTGAGAGAGGCTCGAACTCTCGACCTCAGGATTCCTCAACAACGCTATGAGACCTACGCGCTAGCCAACTGCGCCACCACCCCATATGTTTGAAAACTAAACAAACCGCGATATAACACAAGTGAGTATTTAGATCAACGACTCTAATAAACTAACAATCGTTATTTTTTATGAAAATATGAATAAATAAGTACATGTCATCAGTTAAGTGATCTTTTTTATGAATAAATAAGTACATATCCTCAGTTAAGTGATCAAATTAATACATGTGCATGGATTATTAGTTGAAACAAACGGTATGAACATTATGAGTTATGACTATTAGAGCATCCGCATTGGGGGTTCATTGATAGCCTACTTGATAGTGTTTGTGTTATTGAGTAGGTAGTGCTGCATTGGAGTTCCTTGATAGCCTACTTGATAATATTAATTTTGATTTTATGTTTTTCATTTAAATTTTATTGCATAATTTAAATAGCATATTTTTGTAATAGTTAAATACTGGATTAAACATAAAATTTAAAATTACTTAAAACATAAAAAAAATACATAAAAATTTAAAAACACCTAAAAAAACATAAAAATTTCAATATCTATATATAATATAAAACACCAGTTTTTTCCCACCAATTTTATGCTATTTTTGCAATTACAACATGAATTGAGGACAATATTTTAAAAATTAAAAGAGAGAGGGGAGAGATGAGATAGAAAACAAGGGATGGCCTAGTGGTTGGGGTGGTTGCCTCTTATCCAAGAGGTCACAGGTTCGAATACTCTCGGCCACAATAACCACTAGGTGGGGTGTGTGTGTGGTTTGTATTATTTATAATGTAATTTCATCAAAAAAAATAAATAATAAGAAGTCCACATATGCTATTAATTATTGTGCCTTCTCGGGTGATGCAAGAGTTAAGATACTATTTTATACTCACTTTGTCCACGAGATATTTTTATTCTCAAAGCTGATACGAATTTTAAGAAAAATTAGTTGTGTATTTAGTGAATGAAAAAAGGTTTCAGGAAACAAAAATGATGATATTTAGTGGGTGTACGTGTGTCCGTTAATGGCAATATATATAAATATGTGAGAATTTTAAGGATGACATTTAATGAGATTAGGTCTAAAAAAATAATAGGAAAATGTTTCATGAACAGACGAAAAAGAAAAATTAGGAAGAAGTTTTGTGGACGAAGAATAACTTTTATATAAAAATAAACTATATAAAAATATACTAACATTTTATAAGTTCGACCGATTGATAAAAAAAAATTATTTTTATTCAATTAAATATTTTTTTTATTTGAAGCATTATATTATAATATTATCAAGTCAATGAGTATAATATTAAATTTAATGAGTATTGTATACTAATAATTAAATTATAAAGAAAAAAGTACAATTATGATAACAATAATCCAATTTGAGATTTTTTTTAGTATAACCAATTATTTTCTTCGAAGGCAGCATATGTGATTTTCTTCGGCAAGGATACGTTCATTTATAACGTGTTTTATTTAGCCTTTGTTTCTTTTTTTTGTATTTATTTTTCTTATCATCTCCATTTGAATTTTGTGACATGCATTCGATCTTCTGTTATTTTCTCTGATACGCAAATATAATTTGCACATTTAGAATCCGGCCCATAAATAAAAAAATAAAATGAATCCTCAATGTGTGCAGTAATGTCATTGCCATGTATCAATTCAAAACAAAACCATTCTACAACAACACAATAAACCTAATTATCAAAAGCTATATATTGAAACTTAATGTTTAATTGTAGTAGAAGGCTGCAGGATCAATGGGAATGATGATCGACTGGTTATTTTATTTAGGTTTCTGACTAGTCGTTGAAGTTTAATTATATATTTGAGGATAGATAAATATAGTATGAAACCCTAAATTATATCTACTTTATAACAAATGTTGCGAATTATAAGAAATATTTTTTTAAAACTCCAAATTATTAAGTTTGTATAAAAAATGTCTTGCAACTATTTTTCAGCCCCGAAATCATGACGTGACTAGTTGGATGTTACTATGTAATTTTTATTTTATTTTTTTTAAATGACTAGGCACAAAACGATTTGTCACTTAAAAAAATATAAAATACAAATTACACAACATCATCACCCTTCCGACTTCCACCTCAGCTCCCTCAACCGCCGCATCCCCCCTTCACCATCCCAGTAAGCCTTTCTCGCTCCTCCTCTCTCAACGTTCTCACTCTGATCAACACATTAATGTCATTGGCTCTCTTTCTGATTCTTAGGGTTCATTTGAGCTTAAATCTCTTATTCTTGATCACAATTCTCTTTTCGGAAAAAATCCTACTTCTTTAAGCATATTGGTTTCTCTTGAGAAGTTGGATCTAAGTTATATTCCCTCCGTCCCAATTCAATAGGCTGCACAGATGTTAGAAAATGAATAATTTTTAATAAAATAGGAGATAGAAAGTAATTTTATTTGAGGATATATTTATGGGTTAAGGTACAAATGCCCCCCTAAACAAGACACCCCTAGAGCGTATCCCTCCTCATTCTTGCTGGGTTGCGACTGCCATCGAGAAGGATTTTGAAATTGGAAATCCGATTTTTGAAATTGGCCATCGACGTTTCCAGCCTCGCCGACGTGCCGCGCTCGACCTCTTTCCACCGCCTGCGTCGCGCCTCAGATCAAAGACGCATTTGTCTCTCGGTGACATTCCCACCGACTCGGGCTTGGAGTCCGGCGTGGGAGGGCAGATGATTCGCGCGTTTTCGGTGGTGGGCTTGGATGCCGTAGCGCGGCGACGACACCGCTGTGAGCGGTGGCGAAGAGGATGGTCCTCTTTCGATTTTTCTCGTCCCACTGCACCGACGTTGGGCCCGTGAATGGGAAACGACCGGCGAGGAAGCGTGACATTCGGAAACGTCACAATCCTTCTCCGGCGTGGCACCACGATAAAAGAAAAATAAAATAAAAATTTAAGTGAACGACGTTAGACGGCCGTTCAGAGTCTGGGTTTAAATGTACCCTTTTTTATTGACTATGGGCGTTTATTTGGGTCAACATCGAGAATGGCTAGGGATACGCTCTAGGGGTGTCTTGTTTAGGGGGCATTTATACCGTAACCCTATATTTATTCAAAAAGTAGGAGAGAAAAATAAAGAAGATATAATTATATTATGGAGCACACATTTGGTGTAAATAATGAGTTATGTGGGGATATTTGTTATATTTTGACTTTCCATTTTATAAAGTGACCTATTGAAATAGAACGTGCAAATAAGAAAATATGACCTATTGAATTATGACAGAGGGAGTAACAAATTTGATAGTGAAAATGAATTTTGAAAAGAACAATTGTGATCAAGACTAAGAGATTTAAGCTCAAATGAACCCTAAGAATCAGAAAGAGAACCCTTCTGCTTGTTTTACTAATCCTATGCTGTGTGTTGCTTTGGTGTTTTATCGCAAAGATGACTTCTTCAAATCTAGCAAAGTGGCGGTTGAAGGACAGATGTTGTGTAATTTTTTTTTTTTTTTGAATGATATGGCACAATACGATTTCATTTTGTGTCATGTCATTTAAAAAATAAAATAAAAATTACATAGTCTCATCCAGCGAGCCATGTCGCGATTCCAAAGGCCAGAAAATAACGGCGAAACATTTTTGATAAAAAAATCTAATAATTTATGATTTTAAAAAATATTTTTTATAATTCAAAATATTTTTAATAAAATGAATATAATATAAGATTTAATATGATGATATTTATATATATATAGGGTGCGGTTATAGTGAGAACCACAATTATCGTGAGAACATAAGAACCAATAAAATTATTGCATCTGCTATACAAATTAATGCATCCGCTATTAAATTTAATGCATCCGAAAAAAATAATTTTTTTGCTCCCTTCAGGATTCGAACCCAGCACCTGCATCCATCCACCAAGATGATGCATCCACCGTAGATCTTGATGATCGAATGACTTAAAATGGTTCTCCGTTCTTATTTTATTAGTGGTTCTTATTTGAACCTCTCCCTATATATATATATATATATATATATATATATATATATATATATATATATATAATTAAGGGGTTATTGCCGGAAAATACATGTAGTTTGTCAATTTTTTGGTGTGTAACATAACTTTATAATTTGACTAGAAAATACACCAATTTTCAATTTAATTGTAATTATAACATGACTTTATGATTAATTTAATATAATAATATCAAAATTTAACATTAAATATTTTTAATTTTATTTTCATCTATATATATATATATATAGATATATTTGATGAATATACATCTATATGTAAATAATATATAATATTATTTACTTTTTAACATAGTTCCTATTACATATGTACCTAAATTATTTATTGATCCTAATATTTTATAATTTGATAATTTAAGTAGATAAATACTTATTATATATGTAATATGTTAATAGAATATTAAAATCAAATTTATATATATGCATTTTGTGAGTTGAAAATATAGAAATATATATATATATATATATATATATATATATATATATATTATGAAACAATTAATATAAAATAATTAATTATCAAACTTAATTTTTATAAAAAAATTAATTAATTAATTAACAATATTTTATACATAACAATTTAATATGAAGTTACAATAAATATTAAGGGAAAAGGTGCAAATTGGCCCCCGAAGTGGTAGCCCCTGTAGCGTATAACCCCCCTTACTCACTGTGTGTGCAACTAAACCCCCGAACTCAAAAAAATGGCTCAATTAAGCCCCTCTGACCAAACGGTGTTATCCCACCGTTAGTCAAACTTTTTTTTTTCGGTTAAGTATCAAATAAGCCTCTAACATGGAAGCCCTTATTACATCCAGCACCCTATGGCAAGGGGTGTGTCAACTAAGCCCCTAAACTACGTAATTTCAGACAATTAAACCCTCTGCCCTAACGGATAGTTAACTCCGTCAGTTTTTTTTTTTTTTTCTAATTCTCTCCCCTCTTTTGTTTTGTGTTTCCGCCGCCACCAGTCTCCAGATCTCGGCCTCCCTCTCACGATTCCACTGCCGACTCCTCTCTGTTCTCTCCTCTCACTCACCTCTCTCTAATCACCGACACCTAAATAGTGGCCACCACCGCATCTCTCCAATTTTCGGCAACCATAGTGGGCACCATGGCCGCCGCTCGTGGTTCAAGCCCCGCCGCCGCCTGTAAGCCCTAACCCCAAAACTAGGCGCCGCCATCTGTCTCTCTTCCTCTTTTCTTGGGTCCGACCGATAGCAGCGAGGATCGTCGTCGACCGACTCATCTCTCCCCCTGGCTCTGACTAGCAGCAGCACTTAGCCCACCGACGGTCGCTCTTGCTCTACTCCAGTGAGCAACAACAGACGGCTACCACCGCCATCCGCCGACTCCAAAATCTGCACTATCTCTATCTGATTTGATAAAATCCGGGTTGTTCAACATAAGAAGGTGCACCAAACGTTCACCAATCATCTTTGGTCCATTTGGTTTGCTCGAAATATTCTCTTATTCCATGGGAAGATGGAACGTGACTCTGGTCTGGGTGTTTCGTACTCGAGAGGAGCAGATCCGTATTTCTTGCGATGCAGCGGTGGAACGTGACTCTAGTTTGGGTGTTGGGGCGTTCATCTCTGAAGGTTTTGTTGGGAATATCTGCTGCCGTTTTAGTTTTATTAAGGGGGCTTTCTCGGCTATGGAGGGTGAAGCATTGGCGATTCTGGAAGGTCTCCGGTGGAGAGAGGAACTGGGCGAGTTGCATGTTCAGTCTATGTCTTCCGGCAAGTTGCCTTATGTTATTTTTCCCTCAAATTAAAAAAATTAAAAAGTTAACGGTGTTAACTCTCCGTTAAGTCGGAGGGCTTAATTGTCCGAAATTACGTAGTTTAGGGGCTTAGTTGACACACCCCTTGCCATAGGGTGCTGGATGTAATAAGGGCTTCCACGTTAGAGGTTTATTTGATACTTAACCTTTTTTTTAATTGAAAAGTGGGGCCCACCATCACCATTCTTTCGCCCCATTCTTCCCATCTGATCCCTCTTCCCCACCACCCCCCCTCCACGGCCTCCCTCGCCTCCTTCCCCGCCAACATCACCTCCATCAACCTCCCCCACTCTAAATCCAAATCTGCCTCTAAGCTCATCGCCGCTGTTGTTGGCGCCGCCATCGTCATCCTCGCTCTCGCCGTTTTCATCCACTTTCGCAAGCAAGATAACCGAGAGATCGCCCGTTTTCGGAGTTCCTGTACCTCAGCTCAGATCTGGACGACGACATTAAAATGTGGTTGTTCTTCGCCTCGCGTCTTCTCCGTCCGTCCAAAGTTCTGTCCGCCGCCTTCTACCAGATCTGCGATTCCAATCACCGACAATCGGGCCGTCCAGATCTGAACTCCCGTCTCCGCCGCTTCATCGTCTGGTGTTCTTCGACGGTCGATTGCTCGCCGCCGGCTCCGCCTCAGGTGCTAATCGGTCCAACCTCGCCGTGAATCGATTGGGCTGCGAGAAGAAGAAGACGCACCGGTCTTCTTTCCCGCTCAAGAAGAAGCACCGCGCCGACATCTGCTCCCTTCGGCTTCTGCTACCTGAACTGGAAGCCACTCATCCGATGCCACGGCCCCTCCGCCGCCAAGCTGTCTCTATCACCACGCTTGGCTCAGCTACGCCCGCGTCTCCGAGATCCGCCTCGACGGCCTCGGCCTCTCCGACAAGATCAGCTGAGGCCTCGAGAAGCTCCAGCCCCTCAAGCTGCTCTCCCTCTCCAACAACAATCTCACCGTCATTATCACCCTTGACCTCGCCCTTATTCCCAATCTCGAGCACCTCAAGCTGCGCCGCAACTCCCTCTCCGGCAACCTCCCGCCTTCTCTCTCCACCGTCCAGTTTCTTGAACTCTCGCACAGCGTGAAGAAGCTGGCCGGATTCCGGCGAGAGAGGGAGGCTGAATAGTGAAGGTGGGCCCCACATTTAATTAAAAAATTAAAAAACGGTTGACTAACGGAAGAATTAACGCCGTTTGGTCAGAGGGGCCTAATTGCACGGTTTTTTTGAGTTCGAGGGTTTTGTTGCACACACAGTGAGTAATGGAGGTTATACGCTATAGGGGCTACCACTTCGAGGGCCTATCTGCACCTTTTCCCAAATATTAATACATCTATGATGAACAATAATCTAAATAATTAAGGTTATATTATAATTGAGATAAAATTGAAACTTGATGTATTTTCTGGTCAGACTATAAAATCATATTGTAATTACGATTAAATTAAAAATTGATATATTTTCTGATCAAATTATAAGATCATGTTATAAACTATAAAATTGATAAATTACATATATTTTCCGGCAATAACTCCTGTAATTAATTACTCCATACAGATTGCACACTTCCATACAGCCTGTACGTGCAGATATGATTGCACTAGCGAAGAAGTTTCCTCTTAGCTCTTCACTATTATATCAAATGGGGTTAGGTCAAAAGAAATGTTTAATTAGTATGAAGTCACTATAATGATTTAAAAATCCACTAAGCCACATGCGCACTAACAATATTCTAGCAGCCTCAAGTCAATGGACCTCTCTATATATCTCTCTCCTATCCACTCATATTCATTTGTATTATCTTCGATCGCAATAAAACCTTTTAAATTTTCATTTTTGGGCGTCCATAATATTTTAATACTTTTTATATTTGAATTATAGCCCACTATTAATAATATTTATTAATTAATTTATTTTTTTCATCAATTTTAATACTAATTACTTTATTTATCTATGATATCGTTTCTATTTTTACCATTTTGATTCGTTCACAATATTATTATTTCCATTTTTATTTATAATAGTAGGGTCCATAAACTCCACTCAAAATAATAATAGGATCAAAACTTCATTCACAACAATATCCATTACTATCAACTACTATCCACCAAATAGAAACAATCACATATCCATCGTGGACAAGCATAACGTGTCCACCACTGATGTGACAATTTTAATTAAGGAAGAGGATTAACATATCTTAATTAAAATTGACACATCAGTGGTGGGTACGTTATGCTTGCCCATGGTGGATAGGCGATTATTTTTTATCCACCAAAACTCGTATCATCTACAAAGTGGAAATGGTATTGTGGACGAAGGGAGTATAAGATATTTTTACTATTTTCAATACACTCAACAACTTCGTCTTAAAACTCGTGTCACTCGCTCCTAACATGTTTTATTGTGAAGGGAATATATGTTTACAAATTTATCATAGTTCTATAATTTGTTATTTATTTTAACATCAGAAAGTAGTTTAGTAAACTTATTAAGTCTTATATTTATTCCTTATTATAAAATAAAATATTTTTATATCTACAATATCATAAAACTAAGATAAAATATAGAAATTTTTTACTCTATGTAATATTTAAATTCATAATTATCACATGAATCAAATGTATCATTTTACTAATAAATTAAATAAATATAAGCAATATACCGAGAACTTGAGTTGAATTAGTTTTCCACCATCAGTTTCATCCAAAACATTTTCTATGAAAGAAAATTAATAATACTTCTCCGTCTCCATTTCTTCTAGACTTCTAGTATTACTATTGACTAGGGCTGTCAAAATGGGCCGAAAATGGCCCGGCCCGTAGTTTTGGCCGGGCTGGGCTAGGATTTTCAAGGCCCAAAAAAAAACCGGGCCTCCCTGGCCCGGCCCATGTGGCCCGCCGGGTCACCCGGTCCGCGGGCCAAAAAGCCCGCCGGGCTCTTGGGCCTAAATCGGCCCGTCAGTATAGAATGTGAAAATTTCAAAAATTTATATCTCCTCCCAAATTCCAATCGGCCAATCCCAATGAAACCAACTCAATCTAAGTCAATTTCTTCCATTGACGACAATGACGAGTCGAAGTCTAACTTAAGATTTAAATTAGCAATCAACAATCAATATTAAATTATTTTTACTTGAAAGATTTATTTATTTTTTATTATTTTTTGTGGTTGTTATTTGATTCCAGTTGATTTGATTACTGTATTAATTAATTTGTGAATAAATCGTTTTCAGTTTTTGTTGTTTTTGCAATTAGTTTTTGTTTTTTTTACTTGTATTCATATTATTTACATTTAGTTTTAGTCATATTTGTTTACATTTAATTTTAGTCAATTATGTAATTTAGATGTAGATTGTTTAAGGTCGAATTTGTCTTCATTTTTTTCTTTAAATTTGATTTAATTTATTAATTTTTGGAGCTAAAAAGAAAAAGAAAAAAATATAATTTTTGGCCCGTTTTGGCCCGGCCCGCCCGGTAGCCCGTATAGGGCCGGGCTGGGCTTCATTGTTCAAGGCCCGCTGAAATTTTGGGCCGGCCCGACCCGGCCCAAAAAATTGCCTAGACCCGCTGGGTTGGGCCGGGCCGGCTCGGCCCGCAAGGTTTGACAACCCTACTATTGACTCTGACCTCTAAATTTAATAATTGAAGAGAAAACGTATTAAAAATCAAAATTAACCTAACAAATTATAGAAATTAGAAAGATATTGATATTCAACAACCCCACTCACTACTCACTAGTATATAAATTAAAACCACCTCAACTCCCCACTTCCACCATTCCCCACCACCGCCATGGCCGACCACCCTCCCTCCGCCGCCGTGCTCGAGCGCTGCACCATCCAGCCGCCGCCGCACGCTGCGGAGCTAACCCTCCCCCTCGTCCACTTCGACATCAAATGGCTCCACTTCCACGCCGTCCACCGCCTCATCTTCTTCGACCTCCGCTGCTCCAAATCCCATTTCCTCCAATCCATTCTTCCCCAATTCAAACAATCCCTAATCCAAACCCTATCCCACTTCCTCCCCCTCGCCGGAAAAATCGTCCGCCCCCTCAACTCCGGCCGCCGCCCCTACTCCCGATTCGCCGCCGGCGACTCGGTCTCCCTCACCGTTGCCGAGTCCGATCTCGACTTCGCCGAACTCACCGGAAACCATCCCCGCGCCGCCGACGACTTCTACGCCTGCGTCCCCCGCCTCCCGCCGGCGGAGCGCACCTCCGACAACGACGTCGTTTTGCCCGTCCTAGCTCTGCAGATGACGCTGTTCCCCGATCACGGCGTCTGCTTGGGGTTCACCAACCACCACGCCATCGGCGACGCCAGCTCCGTCGTCCGATTCATCAAAGCGTGGGCCACCGTGAGCAAACACGGCGGCGACGCGAAGCTGATCGGAGAGAACCCGCAGCTGCTACCGTCTTTCGACAGAGCCGCCGTGGCGGATCCCGACGGTCTCGATTCATACTACTGGAACCTAATGAAACAATCACGCGCCGTCGAGTCGCCGCCGGTATCCTTCCCTCTGAACAAGCACCGCGCCACCTTCGTCCTCACCGCCGACGACGTGCAGAGGCTTAAGCACCACGTGCAGTTTAAGGTACTAAACACCACAGCCCGATTACATAGCTGACGGGAAAATCGTAAACTATTGCATAGGGATGGCAGTGGATCTTGGACCCGGTCCAGATCCGTGCGGATCTGGATCTCAATTTTTTGGACCCGACGGATCTGGATTTGGATCTCAATTTTGAAAACGGATCTGGATCTGGATCTTGAAATTTTAGATCCGGATCCGGCCCAGATCCGACTCGTGGATCCGTTTTATTATATATATATTTTTTATATTTTATATTTAGTTTAATAATAATATTAACTAAATTAAAAATAATAAATAAATTATATTCAAAAGAATAAAAACTAAAAGTAATTAGATAAAAGTATTTTGTGTTATATTTTTCATGATGGAAATTAGATGTTGTTGATTTTGTGAAATTTTTTTAATTTAATTTAAAAATAGTAGATCCATGGATCTGGACACGTGGACCCGCGGATCTGACGGATCTGGATTTGGATCCAAAATTTTCAGATCCACGGATCTGGATCTGGTATATGAAAACGGATCTGGATCTGGTATTGGCCAGACCCGGTCCAGATCCGGCCCGTTGCCATCCCTACTATTGCATTATATTTCTTCGAACTTTTGGCAAATAAAATCATGAATTATTTTAAATTTATAATTTTAATGAGATTTTTGAAGTGTGACAAATTAAATCGTTATTTTTTCTATTTTTGTAATTTCGTCCCTTCAATTTTTTTCGACTGTTGGATTGTTGTGTTGGAGTTTACGTGAATTAGTTCGCCACGTAATATTCATGTTGCGACGTTGTTTTCTATAAAATTAATGCTGAATATTGAAAATTATGGTGTAAATACATGATACAATCTCTTTATAATTTGGAGAAAATTTTAATTTAAAATGTATGAAACAGCATCGTTCAAGTCTCAAAAAAATGACGTCACCTTTATTTATCCAAGTAAGCCTAAATTAAACACTCTCGCGATTGAAAAATAACTGGGGGTCAAAATTGCAAAAATTGAAAAAGTTGTGATTTATTCATCACACTTCAAAAGTCATGTTAAAATTGCAAATTCGATATAGTTCGTAATTTTAATCGTCAAGACCTTATTTCTTTTCCCCGCCAAAATTATAGTTAAATTATTACTCCTTATGGTGTTTTCGTCTATTCATAAAAATTATAGTGTTTTTTTTTTCTTCTAAACATTCCTTATATTTTAAATTTAATTCATAGTCAATATTTACACAAAGGATCAATTATTTAACATATCAATTTTTTTTCAACTTTATATACATTTCTCAATCTTTTATTAAAACTTGTGCTCTTAAACCATATTACAATTTCAATTTGATAATAAAATGTAGCTTAATTAATAAGATGTTTCTCCTCTAATTAATAGATCAAGGTTTTAAACCACCAAGGAAAAATGGGGAACCATCAACTATAGTTGATCTTCTTTAAATTAAAAAAAATATTAACGCCTCCCTAAAATATGTATAAGTATTTTTGGCACGAATTTTAATAAAAAATATTTTGATGGTTTTAATGAAAAATTGTTTAAAGTGTTGATAGTGGATAAATGATCACATATTAAGTATTGTTAAATAGATTGTAGATAAGTAAGTAGAAGTTCCAAGTAAAAAATTGTGAAAATTATGTTAAGAGTATTATCAAATATAGTGTGTGGATAAATTTGGGAGACATACCAAAAAGAAAATGTATACATAAATATGGATAACAGAAAGAGTATAATTTTAGTGGTCAAAAAGAGTATAATTCAATTGCATAATTAACTGAATAACCAATTCTAGTGTGTTTTTATTATTTTTTATAATTGATTTGTGCTTTATTTCCTAACAGAGTAGTCGGCCGGAGCTGCGGGCGACGTCGTTCACTGTCGCCTGCGCATTCGTCTGGGTCTGCCTGGCAAGGGCCGAGGAGGCGGCGGCTGACGACGACGAAACAGAGTATTTATGCTTTGCAGCGGACTGCCGCGGGCGGCTGCAGCCGCCGCTGCCGGCAGCGTACTTTGGCAACTGCCTGGCGCTCGTGAAGGTGGAGACGGCGCACGGGGTGCTGAGGGGCGGTGGAGGGGTTGCGGCGGCGGCGACGAGCATCGCGGAGGCGATAGAGAAGACGGTGAACAACGAGAAGGGGATTCTGGAGGGGGCAGAGGAGTGGCCGAAGGAGTTCGGGAAAATGATCGGGAAGCGGCTGTTCGGGGTGGCGGGGTCGCCGAGATTCGATCTCTACGACGTCGACTACGGGTGGGGGCGACCGAGGAAGTTTGAGTCGCCGTCGATCGACAGCGACACGTCGATGTCGCTGTGCAAGTCGAGGGATTTTGAAGGAGGGTTGGAGATTGGACTGTCGAGACCTATCCAAGTATTGGATGCATTTGCAGCCGTCTTTTATCAATCACTAAAGAATTTGTAGAGATTCTCTTTGAAATATGTCTTTTTCAATCACACGAGATCTTCTATATTCATCGTAATTTTTTTATGTTACGTGTGCTTTTTATTTCTCTAAGTTTCTAACTAATAGGTTGGGGTTCGAGTCACCATAGGAGCTAGAGTGTGAGTGAATTTTTTCATTTCTTTGAGTGTAACAATTTTTAAAAAAAAATGAAGTTCCGTTTCTCTTTTGCACGAGCGACATATTTTTCTTTTATTTTTGTAATTTTGGAATATAAGTTGTTGTAGATCTCTTTAAACATTTAATGATTACTCTGTAATATTTGATTTTACTGAGACAAAAAACCAACTTAATTTTATAAATTCAAACTGAGTTTGGGTAGTCAATGAGTATATTACTATACGAGTTTAAATTGAGGTGAGAATAAATAATTAGTAGGTATTTATAGTATATATATTTAGCGCTGGCAAAACGGACGGGCCAGGCCCAGCAGGCTTTTGAGATTGGTTGGGTCGGGCTGCCAATTTTCAGGCCCAGCCCAACCTCGACCGGGCTACAGGGCAGTCAAGCCAAACCCGTCCAATATTTTTTTTTTTTTACTAAATTTTGTTTTTATTTTTACAAAAAATTACATAAACTAAAATAAATCTAAATAATAAAAGGTTACAAACTGGAAGCTACAAACAAACACAAAAAATGGTGAAACAACGGCTGCATAAACTACAAGCCTAGGCTGTCTAAACTAAAAAATTGAGTTTGGCCGTCTCTCACGCATCCTACAAGCCTAGGCTGTCTAAAAAAGGGGTAGCCAATGAATCTCATTAAAATCACAACAATATACAAATTGGAATAAACATGTTATTGTGGATGTGGCCACTTCCTCAATTAAAATTGGGGACTTTGTAATTAATTTATTTCCTACTAAACTTTTACATCTCTACTCTACACAAACAATCTTCAACCAATAAACTGCTATTCATAGACGGCCGGACGCAAGCTTGTACACGGGCAGAATCAGATACGTTGGTTTGCTTTGAATTGTAGGGTTTCAAGTTGAAATTTTCAAAACACTATAAACTACTTAATTAAAATTAGATTAATAAACATAAAATTTAAAAGTACACCGGGCGGGCTTGTTAGCCCGAAAACCCAGGGCTTTTTAGCCCCGAAGCCTGATCTGCCCGGCGGACTGATTGGGCAGGCTTTTTAGGCCCGGGATTTTTTGGGCCTACATTTTATACAGCTCAACCCAGCTCTATATATATATTAAATACATTGCATTCTTATGATCTATGGTGAAGGCGTTCGAGTTTTGAGAGAACGACAGGAAACTCATTAACGAAAAAGTTGAGATCTTCGAGGACAGAGCTTGATTGTTCAACCAATTGTTGAAGTCACGTTCCATTTTTTCAAGAAGAATTTGGGAAGAAGAAGGTGTAGAAAGTGGAAGAAAATGGGAGAATGGAGAGAGTTGATGTATTGTGATGTAAAAATGATGTAAAAAGTATAATATTTATGAATAAATATAAGAAAAAAAAAGTTAAGGACCATTGCAGAACAATATAAACAAATAAATTTTTTTGAAAAAATCGACAAAAGAGCCGTTTAAAAATATAGGGACGTGCATTCATATACGGACGCTGGAGCCGGGCACAAAGGGAGGGCCTCGCTTTGAGTAAAACAACACTTCAAAGTACTCACACTGTTACTCGAAATAAAAATGAAAAAAATCTTCCAATACATATTTCTCTATAACGGCAAACTAAGTGTGTTATTCACATATAGGATTAAACAAGCAAGCACAGAGAGAATCATATTATTTACTCCCTCCGTCCCAATATTATTGGCCACATTTCCTTTTTAGTTTGTCCCACTATTGTTGGCCACTTTCTTAAAATGGAAATATTTATCACATTCAATCTCTTACTTTATCACATTATCTCTCCTATTTTATCACTTTATTACATTCTCTCTCATACTTAATCACATTCTCTCTCCTACTTTATTACTTTTATACTCCCTCCGTCCCAATATTGTTGGCCACATTTCCTTTTTAGTTTGTCCCACTATTGTTGGCCACTTTCCTAAAATGGAAATATTTATCACATTCAATCTCTTACTTTATTACATTCTCTCTCCTACTTTATCACATTCTCTCTCCTACTTTATCATTATCTCTCCTACTTTATCACATTCTCTCTCCTACTTTATCATTTTATACTATATTACCCACACACTTAAAATACTAATCTACAACTCCTTAATTCCCGTGCCGAAACCAAATGTGGCCAACAATATTGGGACGGAAGGAGTACTATATTACCCACACACTTAAAATACTAATCTACAACTCCTTAATTCCCGTGCCGAAACCAAATGTGGCCAACAATATTGGGACGGAGGGAGTAGTAAAAATAAAAAGGTGGGATATTCATACATTCTTGATTCTATGATCAAAGAATCTTCAACACGATCTGGTTGAAAATGAAAGGACTTCTCGAGACATGTCAATATAATGACAAACTAAGTGTGTCATTCACATAAAGGTTTTTTTTTTTAAGCAAGAACAAAGAGATTTATTATAAATTATAAATTCTTGATTCCATGATCAAAACATGCAGCAAAAGCCTCCATTTCGAGCTTAGGCAAAGACAATCCAATCTCCAAGCCTCCCTCAAAATCCCTAGACTTGCACAACGAGAATGCGTATTTCTCCCCATCAATCGACAACACCTCCACTTTCCTCGCCTTCCCGAACCCGAAATCCGCGGCGTAGAGGTCGACTCTGGCCGAACCAGACACGGCCAAAAACGACCCCTGCACCGCGGACATGATCTCATACCCCCAATTCTCCACACCTTCTAGAATCTTCTTCTTGTCACCCACCCTATCCTTAATGGCCTTCGCAGTAGCCTGAGCTGCGGCGAAGACCCCACCGTCGGAAATTATCTCCCGGCGCCGGACTCTAGCCAGTCCGGGCACCACGCAGTTCCCGAAGTAGTTGTCGGGAACTGGCGGATCTAAACGAGCTCGCGCATCGATCGCGATCAAGAAAAACACGAGACGATCGTCGTCTTCTTCATCAGCTAAGCTCGATTTTGCCAAACAGGACCAAACATAAGCAGCCATAGCTACAAAGGACGATACGTAAGCTAAACCTAGATCTGCGGACTGAATCGAGAGCTTGAGCTTCTCGAGCTCCGATTTGCTCAGAACGTACGTAGCTCGAACGCGATTTGTCGGCAAAGGGAGAGACGGCGGCGGGAGTGGAATTTCTTTGATTTGATTCCAGGAACACGGGTCCAGTTTTGCAGGGTAAATGAAACGAGACCTATCAAAAATCGGGAGAGATTCAGCTTCGGAAATCGAGATCTCGTCGTCTGATCCTCCGATTTTACTGGTCGAAGACCAGCGCCGTAGGAAGGCGGCGATGGAGGTGGCGTCGCCGGCGCTGTGGTGGTTCGCGAGGCCTATGCAGACGCCGCGATCGGGAAACAGAGTCACTTGCAGAGCTAGAACTCGGAGGAGTTTGGAATCGGATTGGACGATCATCGGCGGCAACTGAGGGATGAGACCGTAGAATTTATCGGCATCTCGAGCGCGATTCGCGACGAAATTGTCGAAATCGTCGCTCGATTCGCAAACAGATAGCGGAACAGAGTCGCCGGGGATGTATCGTAGTTCCGGCAAAGCGCCGGAGTTGAGAGGGTAGACGATGTTGCCGGCGAGTGGGAAGAAGTGTTTGAGGGTTAGTGAGAGGGATTGTTTGAGTTTGGGGACGATTACTTCTAAGAAATGAGGCTTCGAGCAAGGGAATTCGTAGAAGATGAGGCGACGGATTGGGTGGAAAATCAGCCAATCGATGTCCATGAAGGTCAGCGGCAGCGACTGCTCGGCTGCCGCTTCCGGCGGCGGAGCGATTTGGGAGGTTTCAAGCAGGGCCGTCGTCATCGGCGGAGGGCTAGATTTGTGGGGTCAGGTTTTTCTGAATATTTCTGGACAAGATTTACTGTATATAAATAATACTCCATCTGCCCACGAAATAAACTCTCATTTGTATTTGATACGAAAACCAAGAAAGCTGATGAAGGTATCTTGGATAATATTAAAATAACGGAAATGACATTTGTCCACCGAGTGTCCAAGACACTCGGTCAAAACCCGATTTTTTTCAATTAACAAAAATGGGTCCGTTTTGAGTGATTTGTGTATTTACTAATTTATCCCTTATTAATTTTTGGAGATTTTATTGTTTTTTATTTTCGGTTTTAAGATATCCGAAAATTATGTTTTTCAGTTTCCTTATTTATTGTTTTTTGTTTCCTTATTTTTTGGTTATTTATTTTCCAAAATTATGTAAATCATATTCAAAGTTTATTTCTGGAATTCTTTTGATTATTTGTTTCTTGTTAAAATAATCCTATATTTGTTTCCAGCTTTTTTTCCGAAATTAATATTATTCATTTTTCTTGATGATTAAATTATTTATTTATATTTGAATATTATGTCTTATTTATTTGTTTCCACTAATTTTATGATTCTCCTAAAAATAATCCTATTTTTGTTTCCACATATTATTTTTTTATTGTTTCGAATTTTTTTTTTGAAATTTTGTATTTTTATATTCAAAAATTATGTTAGTTTTTTCCGAATTTTTTTTTAAATTATGTTATTTTTAGTTGTTTCCACTAATTTAGAGATTTTCATTCTCCAAAAAATAATCTTAGATTTGATTCCAATAATATAGATATTCTTCTAAAATAATCTTAGATTTATTTCCACATTTATTTTATTTTTTATTTTGCGATTTTATGTTAATTTTATTTGTTTCCACTAATATAGAGTTTTCCTTCAAAATAATCTTAGATTTGTTTTCATTTATATATATTTTTTCCAATATTAAAAAAAAAATATTTCGAAGATGATTTTTTTTTAACAAAAAAACTGAAATACAAGAAAAAGGTGATTGGTGGAAATAATCCTAGATTTGTTTTCAGTTATATATATTTTTTCATATTTTTTTTAAAAAAATTCGAAGATGATTTGAAAAAAAAAACTAAAATACAAGAAAATGTGTTTTGGGGATTTGAACCTGAGACCTCAATAATATGTGAGTGGCAACCGCATTAATGAAGCGTTAGAAATAAAAATAAAATGAATCATATGGTGGGGCATCGATCGAAAAAATAAATAACATATACTTGAAGACAACGTATTATAATATAGTATTGAAGTAGATTTGATAATAAGAAAATGAACCACTATTGTGTAAGTAACGAAGTTGAAATAATTATACTTAATGAAATAAAGTTTAACTAATTAGTGAAGCTAGTTGTAATAAAAAAAAATGAATTTTTTCCAATAATTTTTAAAAAAACATTTTGAAGATGAATAATTATACTCAATAAAATAAAGTTTAATTAATTAGTGAATCTAGTTGTAATAAAAAAATGAATTTTTTCCAATAATTTTTAAAAAAACATTTTGAAGATGAATACAAGAAAAATGTGCTTGGGGGATTTGAACCTAAGACCTCAGTAAAATGTGAGTGATACTTTGCCACCTTGTCCGATAGTGGCAATCACATTAGTCAATCGTTAGAAATAAAAATAAAATGAATCATACGATGGTACATCAATCGAAAAATTAAATAAAATATACTTGAATTAAATGCATTATAATAAAGCAGTAAACGCGATATAATAATAAGTAAATTGAACTAGTGTGAGTAACGAAGTTGAAATAATTATACTCAATGAAATAAAGTTGAATGATATAATAGAAATGAATTAGTGAAGTTGAAAATAAATATAAAAATAACATAGTGAATACGATGAGACATCGCTCGGAAAACTATATAATATATACTTGAAGACAATGTATTATACTAATATAGTATTGGAGTCGATTTGATAATAAGAAAATGAACTACTATAGTGTAAATAATGAAGTCGAAATAATTATACTCAATGAAATAAAGCTGAATTAATAATTGAAATAAAGTATTGTGAGAGTGAATAAAAAATTAAATAAAATGAATCATACGATGAGATTTTGCTCGAAAAACTGTAAAACATATACTTTATTTGTATGTATTTTAATAAAGTATTGTAATCGATTTGATAATAACAAAATGAACTACTATTATGTAAGTAACGAAGTCGAAATAATTATACTCAATGAAATAAAGTTGAATGATATAATATAAATGAATTAGTGAAGTTGAAAATAAAAATAACATAGTTAATACGATGGGACATCGCTCGGAAAACTATATAACATATATTTGAAGAAAATGTATTATAATATAGTATTGAAGTCGATTTGATGATAAGAAAATAAACTACTATAGTGTAAATAATGAAGTCAAAATAATTATACTCAATGAAATAAAGTTGAATTAATTAAATGAAATAAAGTATTGTGAGGGTGATTTTTTTTAAGTGAAATGAATCATACGATGAGATTTTGCTCGAAAAATTGTATAACATATACTTTATTTGAATGTATTTTAATATAGTATTGTAATCAATATGATAATAACAAAATGAACTACTATTGTATGAGTAACGAAGTCGAAATAATTATACTCAATGAAATAAAGTTGAATTAATTAATTGAAATAAATTAGTGAATATGAAAAAAAAATTTGAATCATACGATTGGATTTTGCTCGGAAATCTATATAACATATACTTTATTTGAAAGTATTTTAATAAGGTATTGTAATCGATATGATAATAACAAAATGAATTATTTTTGTGTGAATAACAAAATCCAAATAATTGTACTCGATGAAATAAAGATAAATTAATTAATTGAAATAAATTAGCGAATTAAATTTAATAATAAGAAAATAGAATTAAGTTTAATTAATTAATTGATTTGAATGATTGACCACTAAAATGAAGAGATCTAAATCTTTGATCTCAATCTTCCTAAGCCTCGTCATCATTAATTTTCACTAAATCATCATAAAAAATCGATAGATTATTATGGAAGGGATAATATTGTCAAATCACAAAATACCAAAAAATGGTGAAATCAAATCTTAACAAAAAACCCGGTTTTTAGCTAAGTGTCCAGGACACCGAGTGGCTAAATATCACTGCCCTTAAAATAATTAAATAATAATGAAACATAACGGCGCATGCAAAATTGTGGAACATTGTAACTAATCCAATTGGAAAAAAATATTTATCCCACAACTTTTGGAACTTTATATCGGCCGACATCATCTATTTCAAACTGCAAACGTAATGTTTTTGTAAATGATTATTCATAATAAAATTCTATTACTATATTTTATTGGTGATTCCAACCGCCACATATAAGGGTAATGTAAGGATATAATCCCCCCTCCCCCCTTCCCCGAAAGAAATATCAAATAATGCAATGTATAGTATTTATTGTATATGATGGTTGCATAATTATAGTTGATGATGTATAACCGTCAAGTATATGCATATCGTCAAGTATAATATAATGCATAATGCTTGTAAAATTATACTTGATGGCTTCTTACCGCCGTCATGTATAACATAAAACATGATGATTTTGTTATTATAGTTAACACTTAGTAACTGTTATATATGTCGGCATTGATAACGTTTAAATATATATACTTGACACCTTTGAATCGTCATATATGTAGGAATACATTATAGATTGTTATGATGAAATACATTACGGTCTACGGATTGTTATGATGGAATCCATGTCGGTTTGTCATGTACTTGACACTTATAAACTGCCGTGTATAATGGAATACATGACAGTATATTTTTTATACTTGACATTTTCGAACCGTCTTGTAAAATATTTACAGAGTATATGACGGTTTTCTATTGTCATTTATAGTTTAAAAATCGTCTTGTTTGGGCGAAATTTTGTCTTACTTAGATAATATGCTCTTTCTAAAATTTAAAATATTATTTCCTATTTTATTTATTTTATTTATCAAACATAATATTGATATTTATTTATTTATTTCCTATTTTATAGGTTGTAGGTAAAAAAAATAATCAAACAGATACCTATTTTGTCTTATATATTACAAAGGAAGAATTTCTCGAAAATCCTTTGTCATTTCAGTTACAGAATGTTTAAACAGATACCTATTTTGTCTTATTTATAGATAGTACTAGTATTATTCCCGTGCGATGCACGGTGATACCTATTTAATTAAAATAGTAAAAAAATTATATTTTTAGAATATTATATTTAGAAAATAAAATTCTATAAATTACTTATATTTTTATATAAAATATCTCTAATAAGGATAGCAGCATTAAAATGAAGATGAAACCATTTTATAGTTTGAGGCTTATCAAATAATTGACTAAGATCTTGACAAAACCTTTTTATCTAATGATTATTATTATCTATTTAAAATTTCCACCAAATATATAGATATTTTTCTTTAAAATTTTCTATTAGTCTTGAAAGAGTTTTTGGAACTTTTAATTACTTTTTACTGATTTGGATTTCACAACATATTTTTTTGAGGCGTTAAGTGACTGTAAATCCACAAATTATTAGTGAATTTTGGTATTTTTTCAACTATATAAAGTTGTGACATAAATACACTGAATTATAATTTCGTCCAAATCAAAACCATACATGGCAAAATTATAGATGATATAATATATACACATTATATTAAAAATAACTTATACAAAATTTATACTGAAATATATACAGTACTAATATGTATATATATATATATGTGTGTGTGTGTGTGTGCGCGCGCGCGCGCATGTATGTGAGTGGTAATATATTATATTTAATGCATTTTTTTATTTTTAGTGAATATATAGTTTAATTTTAAAATTTGTATTTAGATAAAATAATAATACAACCTAGAAACTATGAAAATGACTTAATGGAAAATCATTAAATGGAGAACCATTATCGATTTTTCTTTAAAAATAAAAAATAAAAGTAGATTGAAGAATTTAATTTTGTATTAGCACATCATTTAATTTACTGAATTTGCATACATTTTATTTTGAAAAAACTATGAAAATGTGATAAATTATATCAATAGAAAAAATTTTAACAAACAAATATCTGTATAATGTAGAGTAGACGAAATGAATAAAAAAAATTAGAAATAAAAAATTATAACCATAAATAGTAAGGTGATTTTTGGCTGCAAAATATAAATTACTATTTTTGAAAGTGGTTGTGCTTCTATATATATATATATATATATATATATATATATATATAGGGGAAGACTAAAATAAAAAACGCTTCTTAAAATATAAATTAGGAACCATTTTCAGCCCTTAGATCATCAAGATCTACGGTTGATTCATCACCTTGTTGAATAAATTCATGGTCCTGAGTTCGAATCCCAAAGGTAGCAAAAAATTATTTTTCGCAATTCATGCCTTTATACAGTTTATTCATGCGTGTTATATATAAAATTCATGCATTTTTGCTGGTTCGTAATTCTTAAAATAAGGGTGGTTTATTGAATAACGGCCCCCTATATATATATATATATATATAGGGTTGAGTTCAACAGAGAATTATCTTTTTATTCATGATGAACAAATCTATATATTTTACGAACAGATCAACATAACAAATGAACAGACGTATTTAGTAAAAATATAGAAAAACTCGCCACCAGCAGGATTCGAACCTGGGTCAAATTGTTGTTCATGCGGTACATTGATCTGTTCATTAAAATTATAGATCTGTTCGTTTTTATTTTACGAATTCTCTATTCTCCACAATATTTAGCTTCTCTGTTGAACCCTTCTCTCTCTCTCTCTCTATATATATATATATACAGAACCGATCACCTATCCACCGTGGGCAAGCATAATGTGCCCACCATTGATGTGGCAATTTTAATTAGGAAAGATAAGTAATATATATATATATATATATATATATATATAATATAGAAAATTATCTATATAGTTTCTAAAAATTACAATAAAAAAATTAATTCTAAAAATAGTAAAGTGATTTTGGCGGGAAAATATAACTTACTATTTATGTTAATGATTGAGCTTTTATATATATAGATAATATAGGTCGGTAGAATTTGCAAATATAGGTAACGTGGTTGTTCCTCTCTCTCTCTCTCTAAACTTTGACCAAAACATTAAACTCCAGCTAAGCAAATATTAGCAACTCACAAATGAGAAAATGTTATGAAGTAGAGTGAAATTAGAGAGAATAAGAGAGAAAACAATAGAGAATAAATTAGTGAGAAAACATATCATGAGGATCGAATATTTCTATTTATAATGATACATGATTAGGATTTAGAATTAGGTCATTATCTATATTAGGAAAAATACATTATACTTCTTTTGTTCACATAAAATCTACCTAATTTGTCATTTTTGTTTGCCATAATAAATATACCCAATTTATTTTTGATAAGTTCCCCACTCAATTTACGGTCAACTATTTTATTAAAATTCATGTCATTCAAAATTGAGTATATTTTATGTGGACATAGGAAGTACTCCATCCGTCCATGAAAGAACTTCCTAGGAGGGAGTGACACGAGTTTTAAGAAAAAATATTATTGAGTGTATTGAGAGTGGATAAAAGGTAGTTGAGTGTATTGGAAGTGGTGAAAATGTGTTATAATTAATATTGGGAGTTGTGAAAAGTGAAAAGTAAGAGGATTATAAGTGGTGGGGTATAGTCCAAAAATAGGTAGAAAGTTCTTTTGTGGACGTCCCAAAAAGGAAAGATAGGAAGTT
Organism: Salvia miltiorrhiza; assembly: GCF_028751815.1. Lineage (NCBI taxonomy): Eukaryota > Viridiplantae > Streptophyta > Magnoliopsida > Lamiales > Lamiaceae > Salvia > Salvia miltiorrhiza. Next base: position 2,375,003 of record NC_080388.1, read on the forward strand.
CTTTCGTGGACGGAGGGAGTATATATTTACAATAGAAAACTTTTTTGTATTCCAATTAAGATCACAAACATGCATATTTTTTTTATATATAAATAGTACTCTTTTCGTCTTATTTATAACGTTCCAAAAAAAATGAGACACGTACATTAGAAATAGTGATTTAATTTAGACAATAAAGTAATCTTTTAAACTTAATTAAAAAAAAGTAAATTATGACATAGAAATGAAAAAGTGATTTAACAATAAATTGGAAGGGACCCACATCTTGCAAAATGCATTCAAGTGGAGACCCCTTAATTATTTCTTTTTTGAGTTTAGAAATTAAAAATAGGACAGTTCCCGAAAAAGTTAGAACATTATTAATAGGACAAGATGAAGTACTTCATATTACGCATTCCATGTTTGTCACCTGCATACAAAGTAAGTAATTGTTGTCAATAGTCCCCTTGAAATGGCCTAGTGATTGGGGTGGTTGCCTGTTGTCCAAGAGGTCACAGGTTCGAATACTCCCGGCCACAATAACCACTAGGTGGGGTGTGTGTGGTTTGTATTATTTATAATGTAATTTCATCAAAAAAAAAAAAGTAATTGTTGTCAAAGTAATTGACAAATCCTGATAATTAAGACAAATTAAGTAGGGGAAAAGACACATTTAGCCAAACTCACATAGTTAAGGACTTATATAGCCACAAGGTTTAAAGTAAGACTTTAGTAACCAAAAGCCAACCAAATGACCAAACAGCCCTTCGTCTACAAATCATGCTTAATTAATACATACAAACAGTAATACCAGGCACAACATGCTTCCGTAACACTTCAAAATAATTCAAAACATAAATCAACATTATACCTTCCGTCGATTGGTCACCTTCAGGAGCTTTTGTCGCGTTTTACGGACTTCCTGCCTCCTCGGCCTTCGTCCAACCACGCACTCGCAAGAGCTAGTTGCAACCTTCTTCCTTCACTGTGTTTCGACTTTCGCCGAATGGTCACCTTCAGGAATCAGTTTCCCTCCTTCACTGTGTCTCGACGTCTAATACTTTTGTTGATAAATGAAAAGAAAATATTTTTACTAAACCGAAAGTTGGGCGAAAACAAAGCGTTTAACGAGGAATTATAAAATATTTAATTTATTTCATAATAATCTCCCTAAGGGAGGAGACTAACTTGTTTAGCTACTCATTGGTAGCTAATACTTGTATGCATAAAATAAAAGAAACTAAAACTAAAACTGAAAAACTTTGAAAACAAAATTTAAAATACAAAGATAATTTTCTAGAGAGAGAGTGTGTTGTGTGAGATGGTTGTGATTTTTCGATGATCTCTTCTCTCCAGAGCTCGGGTTTATATAGAGGTTTGATCCCATCTATAATTGCTTGGTAGTTGGCCTTGGATTCCTTCTTTGTGGCCAGCTACCTTGGATGGTGACGGCCACCTTCTTTAGTCGGCCATGATTGCCGACACTAGTTAGTGCCTTCACATGGAGTTGAACCTTCCTTTATCCTTTTGTGATAATGGTTGGTGAGGTCCAGCTACTTTATCTTCCACCCAACTTTGTCTCCTGCTTTCGGTGAGTGGTGCTTTCCTGGTCCCATGCTCCATAATGTTGTGAGGGGCCAGCCTGCAACTTTTCCACCATCCTTTGTCTTCTTTTGATGAGTGGATTTCCTGTAGAATTACCCACTTTTGCTAGTGGGTAGTTGATCCGCATTATCTTCCACCCACTTTTGTCGTTTCTTTTTTAGTGGGTGACCTTCTTGTCCTGAGTCACATGACTCTCTTTTCTTTGTCGGGCCCCTTACTTTTTTGGTGCACGTGGTGCTCGTCCATGTGGAGTCTTGTGCTCCTCATATTCATCAGACCGGAACTTCTTCTTGTTAGGCTTTGGAAAGAAGCCTTTGCCGAACTCCGGTTCTTTCTGCGTGGGACACTCCGCGCAGATATGGTCTACCCAATGGCCTAGATGAGCCATGTTGCAGAACTTGTGACGGGTTTCTTTGCTCCCCGCTATCTTGTTTCGCCAGAGTGTCTGCCTCTTTTCTTCGAAGGCCTTCTCCGCGAAGCTTGTAGTTTTTCCTGTCATTGAATTTAACAAGAAAGATCCAAGTCCTGCGTTATGAGAGAACTTGAATTGGTACTTTACTTTGTCCATCTCCGTGAGACAGACCCATAGTCCCCATGCACGTCTTATGGAGATTTGATCCTCTGTAAAAGTGGTAACAATGGAGATCTGGTGATCTGGAGCCTTTATTCTGTTCAAGGCCTCCGTGTCGGGTCTCCGAAGCTTAATGAAATGGAAAGCTTCATGATTCCCTTGGCCTGCTGGTTCTGGAGCTGCACTGAAAAAGTATAACTCCAGGACGTCTCCCCTGTTTAGAGACGAATTGTTTGACCAAGCATCATAGACCGTTTCTTGGATCCACCTTGGTAGACCCTTGATCTCGCTGAATGCTGGTGAAATAGTATAAACTGAGGCTAGTGCCCCAAATTCATACCACTCCTTGACCTCCTGAGGATTAGCTCCGGTAGTCATCCAAATGCGAGGATATTTTCCCGCAATATCAACCCGGCAATAGTTCGGATTGAGCCCTTTTCTGGTATTGAGTTTTTCCCATCTGGACTGGTACAGCTGCCAAACAGGAGAAATTTCAATAGTGTTAGTATCAATCTTAGATTTGCCTGTCAGCGGCCTAAGACTGATCTCTCCCTCTTTTACCCCAGAGGTGGAGGGTTGACTTGTTGGTTCGGGCTGTGAAGCCTTGGCAACAACTTTTCCTTGAGGATCCGGTTTTGACACCTTAACCTTAGGACTCGTGCTAGGGGTATTTGAATCCCCTGCTACAGGTAATCCGGCCTGTACGGTAATGCCTGCTTCGATCATGGGAGCCATGATCCCGCGCAGGAGCGGCTTGTGGGTTGCATCATTAAGATTTAGCATCTTCTTGATACATTCTCGTATACGGTTGGTTACTTTGGATTCATCATCCATTTGTATCCTTCCCGCTTGTTTGGCATGGAGTAAACACTCTTGCCATTCTTGTTGTAGCATCTCCAGGTTATCCAGGAGCTGCCTCTGGTTCTCCATGATAGAGTCAACCTCAGTTGGCTCCATCCCTTGTTAAGAAATCTGCAAGAACATTTTGATCAGATTTCAAGATGACAATATCATAATCGTAATATTGACATTCTACTTGCCATCTAAGCAATCTAGCCTTTTCAGGTTTAGATTCTATCTTTTTTGTTAAGAAAGCTTTAACATTAGTGTTATCAACTTTCAAAACGAATTTCTTAGCAAGTAAGAAAAGCGGCCATTTTTTGAATGTCTTTCTTACTGCATAAAATTCTTTCTCGTTTATGTGCCAGCGCACAGCTTCATTGTCGGAAAGAGACCGCTACAGTATCTGCAAGGTTCTTCTCCATATGGGGTGATCTTTGTGAGCACTCCCACCAGGAATCACTCGCGTCCGTGTAGAGGACCAAGTCATCCTCGCTTGATCTCCCCATGATTTCTCACCAGAAATCCAGGACTGCTGTAAGGCGACTTCCCTGGTTCGATCAGCTTCAAATCAAGGTGTTCCTTGATTATGCTCCTCATATCCTGTTGATCTTGAGTGTTCATCAGGATAGGTCTAAACCTTACAAACTCATGCTCCTTTCCAGTTTTAACTTTCAAGGTAGCTTTGAGCTGGTTCTTGTCCCACCATGCCAAAGGATTCTCATGGTAACACTTCTGAATCCTCCTTTTGACGTCGGCTATGGTCATCTGTTCTTCTTCCTTGATATCTTTGTATGATATCAGGGAAACTTTGAGGATTTGAGTTTCTTCCTCGGAGAGATCTGGGAATCCCTCGATTCTGCATTTGAGCAGAACATCTCTGAATCTCCGTTGATCCTTCATTTGTGGTCATCGGAGTCTGCCATCATCACCACGCTTGCTGCGAAATTTGATTGGCATCGAGCGATTAAAAGCTCCATTGAGCCTCTGCACAATGATCTTGTGGTCACAATTGGTTGTGAACACCAGCCTCCTGGCCTCATTGTCCTGTGTATACCGCTTGAAGGTTTGCAGAAAATTATTTCCAAATAATATATCTGCGCCGGTATCATGGAAATATATCGGTGGTGTCTTGACCTTGTACCAAGGTGTTTGACCTGCTCCGCCGATTAATATTTCTGTCTGCTTTACTCCCTTTGATAGGAGCAAATTAAAATCTTTTTGGAGAAATCCCTTCCCGCAATTCGAGGCAGTTCTTCTTCAACTTCTGCTGGAAAGACTCCTCGTTTTGCTGTACAGATTCCTGCTCCTGAATCCACATAAGCAGCAAAATATTCTGCTTTGAATTTCTCGTATAACATCCCTACAAAGATGTATATCGAGAATGGACTTGTCATTGGATCATCAATCTTTTGCGTCCGATTGTGATCTCCATTCCTTCTGCTTTCCATGACCATGGCTGATATTTGTCAAGGAAATCTCATCCCAAAATTAGGACGTCAGCTTCTTTTCCAGCTTGGCCTTCGACTTGGATTTCAAAGCCTCCGACCTCCAGAATTCTGATATATTGGTTGCTTTCTGGATTCGCCAAATAATACAACTTACTACAAGGAAACTGGTTTTCCCTATTAGTTGTATCAAATCTTGTGGAAATCCTTCTCCATCCTTCGGGACATTTGAGCTTGATTCTCATGTCCGGGACTGGTGTTTCCTGAATTGCCCTTCTTTCATACGAATGAGAGAAGCTCCTTGTTATAGGCCCTGAAGTTAGCCTATTTCCCTGGAATGATAGCCTTGGTGCTCCCAATCTGAGACTCTGATTGTGGCTTAGCACCTGCTTGTCTCCTACATCGATGTCGATTTCCCTGATCTGGGGAATCTCCACTCGGTTTGGATTGACTGCCTTGGCTACCTCCTTGAATATTTCTAGAATTTCAATGAATTCCTTTCCCAGAAATAATTCCGTATGGTGGGAATTCGATAAGGCATACGAGACTTGATAAGTCAGTGAGTATGGCCTATTTCCTCCCGTCATAAGCTCCTTCTTTTTGTAGTCCTGATAGAGAGTCAGGGCTCGGCTGAAGGATGAATCCTGTAGATTATAAGCGATTTGTGGATACATCTCGGTTATAATCTTTTTGGCATAGAGATTGCCTGAAAAACCTCCAAGAACTGATTCTTTGGCATCCCTAATTCTTTTGTCGCAGAGTGCAACATCAATCGGTTGATCTGTCCCTGGTGAAAGGGTAGATTTGATTACCAACTGAATTGCTCCAATATGAATCCATTTCATCGTACTCGCGACTTCTGGCTTCATTCTTTTGAGATCCCTCCGAATATCCTCGGCTGAAACAAGTTGGATTTCCACCTGATTGCTTGTAATCTCGATTGGAAGCGCCATTTCTCGGTTGGTAACGCCGAAATAGACATGATGCCTCCTTTTGAATGGATTCAAGCTAGTTAAAACTTGATTCATTCTTCCACTAGAAAACCCTTGGTATGTTTGTACTTCCTCGGTTTCCTTCTTGAGTTTCCTCACGAGCTTTTTCACCACCTCTTCTTGTGGAATCAGAAAATGGCTGGTAAATCCTTTCTGATCCTCCGTCTGGGTGTGGAAAACCTCGTTCTCTTCTTTAGTCTGACTCGTCTCCGGTTGATCCATCGGTCAATTCTGAATCCTGAGAGCTAAAGACTTCTTCCTGTTCGTATATACTCTCATCAGAGGATATATCTTCGAACTGATACACGGGTATCAAATCCTGGTGGTAGATAGCGTTTTCGATATCCGGTGGATTCGAATCTTCTTATCTTTCTTTTCTCGTTGTCTGGGCAATTGGTTGAAATATGCCCCTTTGCACCGCACGTCCAGCAGTTGCAATCTTTAAAACTTTCATTTGTTTTGGCTTGGGTTCGCCTGAAAGTTTTTCTTGCCGGGATTCGCTTTTGGGATGAAAACCGGCTCCTTGATGGTCCGCTCCTTTGGCCTGATTTATAGGAGCGTGCTTTCTGTCTTGTCCACATAGTTCTTGGCTTCCAAGAACTCCTCCTTGATTTTCTTTCATAGGGTTGATACCTATGTTTCTTTCTGCTCCTCTGTTGATACAGCAATTCGGCTCCAATCTCTGTCGGAAGATCAAGATTGTTGCACATCAATGGAGAGTCTTTATTGAGCTTCCTCAATTTCTTGAGGTTTCTCTGGTCCGCCGCCTTCTGGCACCATTCAGACAGCTTCTTGTGGACGTAGGACATCCGCCTTGATGCACTATCAAGTGGATAATTTCCTGGTGACACGTACTCGTTGATAAGCATTTCCCTCCATGGACTCGGAAACTTTGTAAAAAAGAGGTCCCTGGCGGTTTGATCATCAACTAACCCCATATGAGTATATAGGGTAAAAAGACGCAGAAATTCATCAAGAGCTTTTGGCTCGAGCACCACCAATCTTAGATTGTAAAGTGCCTGTTGATATTTCTTGCGCTTCTCGTCTCCTGATGCTTCGAAGAAACCCATTCCAAGAAAATGGATTTTTATTTGGTGTGCGGCAACATCGAGGATTTCCAGAGCTGATTCTTTTTTGAATAACTCATTCTTTGCCTCGTTTGACGCCTTATCCCAGAATTGTTTTACCATTCCGGAAAAGCTTGCCTCGAAGATTTTGATAAATTCTTCTTTATCATATTCCATCGTGGCAATTACTATCTTCATAGCTGAAGTCCAGTCGTCGATGAGAATTTCCCAATCTTTGAAACTGGCTTCATCAAGGTTGAGAATCAATCCATAGGGGTGGATTGGTTCTAGCGTGACCTTTCCTACAGGTGTATCCTGAAATTTGGGCCATCTCTTTTTTCTGGTTCGTTGTTGATGAATTACTTCCTCACGAACCCTATCTCCTCTAGATGATCCTTCGGGTTGATGCTCTTGTTTAGGCATCTCTCCTCCTTGGTTCATCTTCAGATCTACCATATTTAGGTTAGCAAATGATTCTGCTAACTCTTGTAGATCCTCCAATCCAATTCGATCAAGGCTATTCATGAGATTTGCCTTTCATGATTCGGATTATGTCCTCCGGTTGCAATTCTTTGGGTGCTGTATTTACTGGTAGTGGATACGTCGGGTCTTTGGACCATTTATTCCGAATTCTTTCGGAACATGGTTTTCGCCGTTCGATTTCCTCCACCTTCTTCTGGATATCACGCAAGAGGGTTAGGATTTCCTCTTGTTTGAGTGATATTTTACTCATCTCCGTCGGTAGTTCATACAGCTTGACGCCATAATATTCCACCGTTCTTTGGATCTCCCGCAAGTTGACGTTGTCGGAAGAATTTGGCTCGATTTTGTGGTAGCTTGGATAAGCTACTCCCGCCTTGTCCTTCTGTTCCATCAAATATGATATTGATGGAGGTATGCTCTGGCTTGTCTGTTTGCCGATTTGGCATCGGCATTCTCCAGTAGGGCATCAAGATGCTCCTGGATGTTCGTAATGATCTCACGAACAGTCTCCTCGTCCTCGGTAATGTTGAGCATGAGTGCTCGCCAATACCATCGTAATTCACCCATTAGGTGACTAGCCTCTCTTTCCAAAATTTGGAAAGATATCCTGTATACAAGACATCTCGGACATTCGTCCGGATCCATACCAATTTCAATGGAGTCTCCTCCCACCATTAGGTTAATCCCATAGGTTAATCATAAAAAAAATTAAACATAATATAATTCCTCATTAAAAACCCGCTCTGATACCATTTTGAGAAGCGGGGGATTAGCACTATAATTAAGCCATTTTTCATTGATTGTACACAGTTGATTATTAACGTGCACAGTTGACCTAGGGGCGCAATTGTCTTTAAAGAGGATTTTGGCTAGAAAAGTCATTCTTTAAAATAGGTGGCTAAAAAAGTCATAAACTATGTGCTTTAGGCTACAAATGTCAATTCTCACAATTAAGTAATTGTTGTCATATCCATAACACACAGTTCCTTTGAAACATCCTCAATTTTTATTTTTATTTTACTATAACTTAATTAAAAATTAAGATGAGAGAATAAAGAATTAATAAAAAATCTGATTGAAAATTAGGGCACCGAACTCACAAATTTATATACTCCTCGCTCCTTAAATATATACTGGGAATTTTTTGGGACGAATTTTTTAAAAAAAATTGTTAAATGTACCTATTGATATTAGAAAAATACATATTGAAGGTCTTGATAAGTTAGCTATGGACAAATAAGGGTAAGTAATAAGGTAAAAAACGTAAAATTGTCTAAATCGTGTTGGAGATAGTATCCAAAAATAAAAAATGCATAATTTTAAGGGATGGGAAGAAGTACTATTTTATGCGAAGAAGAGCTCAAATTTGATTCAACCCTATAAACTATTTGTAAATATTTAAGATTACATTTCTCTATAGTAAAATCAATAATATACTCATTCATCCCGCGAAACTTGAGCAATTTCTTTTCAGCACTGATTTTAAAGAATTAGTATTTTGTGTATTACGTGTGGTGGGTAAAAAAGTAAAAAAAAAATGAACAAAAAAAAAACTTTTGCCATATAAAAAAAGTGCTCAAGTTTTGCGGGACAACTCGAAAAGAAATACTACTCAAACTTTGCGAGACGGGGGGAATATTAATTTAGGTTGATACGAATATGAATTTGATCTTGCAAACCCTTATTTTTATAACAAAATTGTTTTAGATTCAATATACTTTTATAAAAGTTTAGAATAATTTTTTAAATAAAGAGATAACATAATTTTAATCTGATTTGGTAATTGACGAGGGAAAAAATGATGGTATGACATTAAAAAAAATGTGTCTTTTGACATTACCATCTTCTACGCATATGTCATAACTTATAAGCTTTTCGATTATATTTACGTAATTATGTGCAAATAAAACTGTGATTAATGAGTGGTGTTGCTATATTCTACGGGGCCGGGGTCTACAACAAGTAGGGAGGAAACGGTCAATATGGTAGAGAGACAAAAGTTGGAAGAGATCCTTCCTTCGTCCACGAAATTAGGGGTACATAAATATTCGAAATCGAATAATTGAATCGGTCCAATTTGAAATATTAAAATATGGTTTAATTTTTTGATTTGGTTCAATTTAATTTTTTATTTAAAAATTTAGTTTTTCAGTTCAGTTGGATTTGATTTTAAAATCCGAATAAAATTGAAAATCGAATTATATTTATATATTAATATGTACCTCTCTTTAGTATAATATTTTGATATTAAATATAATTTCATTTCATTTTTTTTCGATTTTTTCAGATTTTCGGGATATTTCGGTCTTTTTGTTTGGTTCGGTTTTCATTCTAATTCGGTTCGATTACTTCGATTTTTTTGGTTTTTCTTTTAAATAAAATAGTATAAATTCGGTTTGATTTGGTTTTAGCAAAAAATTAAACTGAAAACCGAATACAAACTCCTATACGAAATATTTTCTTAATTTTCTCTTTTCGGCAGTCTACAAAATATCTTCCTATTTCTTTTTTTTAATAATTTCACTAACTATCACCCTTAAAATTCTCACATATTTATACATATTGTAATCGATGAACCCACAAAACTCACTATCACTATTTTTTCTAAATTTTGAAACCCTCTTCTTTACTCATTAAATACACCACTAATTTTTCATCAAAGACATCACTAATTTTCTTAATGCTTGTACCTAACTCTCTCAAATGCTTGGTGCTCGATCGAGAAAGAGAGAGAATTAATTGGTGAAGACAGACGCTATAATTTGGCTGTGCTTTAATCCCAAACTCCCTCTATTTCAATTTCTCATCTACCTTCTCTGCCTTTCCCACTTCTCATTTATTGCACCATTTAATGATGCCTATATTTAGGTTGTCTAAACGGTAAGTAACGATCGACTAACTTAGTAATTGAATCAGATGGTTGTAGGGTGGCTGCACTATTTTTCTTTTTTTCTTTTTCTTTTTTTCTGATTACATAATCGAGTCGGTTATCGGATAAATCGAATTCAAGTACAATTATTGAAATTGGGCGATTTTTGGGTTTGGCTTAATAGAAAATTTTGATTCGAGTATTTAAACCCAACCATTTAACAGCCCTACCTCTATTGATAGGTGTAAAAGTTGAGTTAAAGAATATAATCCAATTTTTTTTATTAAATCAACAATTAAATAAAGAAATTAAAGACTATATCACGATGAACTCGAACTCAAAACATTTGTTCTTAAGCATTAACCACTTCATCGTTAGGTCAACACACGCATACTGAAACCAGAAAAAAAATAGAGGTGGTTAAAAGGGTTTTGCTGAAGAAATTGTTAAAAGCGACAATCATTTTATTTTTTAAATAGTTTATGGGATGATGAAGCTGTCATTGGTTTTACATGTAGCCTCTACTTCTGTTGAGAGAGCATTTTTTGCAGTGAAGATTGTCAAGAGTGATTTGCAATTAAAAATCGTATGCAGGATGAGTGGATGAATGATAGTTTTGTCGTGTACCTTGACAAAGATATTTTCTCAATAATTGATAACGATAAGATATTTCAACAGTTTCAATTAGCTCGCTAAATATCTATTCTTAAATTATTTGTAATGTATTAGAATTATTTAATCTATAAAAATATTGTTGTTGTTATTATTATTATTATTATTATTGATGATGAGTAATATATGCGGAGCAGAGGAATGAACTCGGACAGAGGAATCACTAGGGTCAGAGGAGTGGACTTCGCCAGAGGAATGGATTCCGCCAGAGAAATTGGCTCAGTCAGAAGAATCACCAAAGACAGAGGAATGACCTATCATGCAAGATAGGCAGCGGTAGGAGCGACTGTTTTACCCGGGAAGCGCCGGAGCAGCGAAATCGCCCGTCTGCGGGCAAAATTACCACTATGCCCCTGACCATGTGGGGAGCATGTTTTCGGAGATGAAATTACTATTTTACCCTTCAATTCTACTCTATAAATACCCCATACATTCCCCCTATGTAATACGAAGTGCTCTTCACTCAATACAACAGCAACTCAATTCTTTCTCGACAATTCAGCTTTTTCTCTCAACCTTTACGCTCAAACACTAGGTAAAACTCGTAATCCAACCATAATTCACCGATTAAATTATCACCCGTTCATTCACGATTCACCAATTGTTATTATTATTATTATTATTATTATTATTATTATTATTATTATTATTATTATTATTATTATTATTATGTCCCCCAAAAAGGGAAAAAAAGTATGGATCCATCATTCATTGGAACCCAATATTTGCACTTTTAACGATGAATATGTGAAAGTTGGTTCGCTTCTTTCCATTTTTTCGAGCGCATATGTAACATTTTTATTGACTTTGTAGATTTATTATACTCCGTCCGTTCGAAGCATGATCAAGTTTTATTTTTGATCTGTTCCACGAAGTTTGACTAGTTTTTTTATATGACAAAAAATACCCTTTATTCATCTTTTCACTTTTACACCTACCACACTTAATACACAAAATACTAATTTCATAAAATTCGTGTCAAAAAAACTTGATCATACTTCATGAAACAGAAGGAGTAATACTGAAACCTATCTAAAGTTGAGTTTATAGGTTTATTATAAGAGAGAAATATAGAACAAAAATTGATGAATTTTAAAAAGTTGATGTGGCACTATGAAATCCATATGAAAGTTGGAAACGTGGATTCTTGATTGCATCCGTAGGGTGCCTCCAATGACAGGTGCAAAATTTGAATTATTAGTTATTCCAATTTTTGTACATCGGTAGAAAGAAAAGACTAGAAGATAAAATGAACAATAAATCTATGTAGTCACATTGTGGCCACTCACAAACTAGTTTAATAGGTAAAATTTTAATTTATTTAATTCATTTTTTAAAATAAAAATAGAAATTAGTTACTTTATTTTATTCTCTATTGCATTTTTTATTTTTATTTTTAATAAAAATAAAAAAAGTTTAAAAAATTACAAAAAATAATTAGAATGTAAAGAATACAATAAAATAACTAAATTTTATTTTTATTTTAAAAAATACTGTAAGTTAAATAAATTACTCCCTCCGTCCACAATTTAAAGACATACTTGCTCTTAAATTTTTGTCCACAAATTAAAGCCCTATTCTTCTTTTTGTACTTTTTTACTCTTCTTATTTTCCTATATTTACTATTATTTGCCACTAAGACTATGTTTATCAGCAACCATCCAACAATCCAACCATCTTCAATATTTAATTAGTTTCTCTTTCTTCCACATCACCAATATTCATTCCAATCCAATCACTTCTATTTTTATTGGTTTATCAATGACCACCCAACCATCCAACCACAACATTATATAAAATTATTTTGTTATTATTTTTAATCATAATAATTTTAGTAAAATTAAATATAAATTAAAATATTATAAAAAAATTAAAATGAAAAAAATAACAAACTAATAAAAATTTAAATTACGACAAACTAAAAATAGAAATTACAACAACTCAAACTCGAAAAAAAAAAAATACATACTAGCATTTAATTATCATCGCCAAACTTTTGCCACGTATGTAGAGAGGGAAAATGGAAGATTTTGAAGGTGTTGAAATATAGCAAGAGTGGTCTGTATTTATAGAGAATGAAAAAATATAAATTTTGATATATATATATATATATATTTTTTTAATATTTTATATAAAAGATATACTAATTTTTATTAATTATCCTAACAAAATTTGCTCTATCAATTAAATATTGACAAGTGTCAAGATACCATTAGTCCATGTTTGAGGAGAGAGAGAGACCGCGCATGGTCTCTTTTTTTTCATGGTCGACCTCTCTCAATTTTACATCTTCAATTGTTTTTTATTTTTATTTTCTTTTAATGATGTGGCAAAAGACCTGGTCTCATTTTTGGAACCGATAATGCTGGTCTACCCACCTTAAAACACCTTTATCATTTTTATATTCTATATTTATTACACTTTATCACTAGTGGACCCACTCACAACACCTTTATCACTTTAGTCAACTATCTTTATCACTTTAGTCAACTATCCTTATATTTCATCCACATCATATTTTCAGCTTTTTTAGTCTACGTGCTCACACCAAAGTGTGCCATTAAATCGTGGACGGAGGGAATATTATTTTTTCTATTTAAATAATTTGTGGTGGCCACAATCACTCTAAAATGACAACCAACTTTTAATTTTCTTTGTGGCTCACGTGTAAAGTTGTGTATAGTAATGAGATCCATATCAAAGTTGTGTGTGATAATGAGCCCATATAAAGTTAAGTTCGTAAATTTATTGTTGAAGAAAAAAATAAAATCAAAATTGATTGATTTTACAAAGTTAATGTAGTAGTGTGGAACCCATAGAAAAGTAGAATAAAAGAAAATTGCATTAATTTAAAAGCATTATGGTTGGAAGAAGAAAACGATACTCATATTTTGGGAAGCATACGAAGAACTCAGGCATAGAGTCCGACTTTATTTGCTTGTTAATGCGAATCGAAGTGCCAGAAAGCTGAGATTTGCTGAATTTTAAGAATAATCTCCTCCAATAAACAAGTGCCTTTTGATCGATAGCCTTGATGGCGTTGTGGGTTGCCTCCACCCACAGCGTGCACACGAGCTTGAGTGTAGCCGGTGTATGACTTCGTCAATTTGGGAGAGAGAAGGAATCTCCGAAACATCATTTTTTTGAACGTACACCACAAGAAAATGCTCATAGATTACGGTTTTTAGCCGTCATCTATGCCCTTCGAGAACCGTCAAGTATAGTAGTGTCATGTACGTATAGTCCCTAGTATAAAGGATAGTTAATAAACTTCGTGTATAATCACTTTTCTTGACGGTTCTGTATCTATACTTGGTTTGAAATTGTCAACTATTATATCATACATGACACTCAAAATATTTTTCTTGACGCTTTCTGACTGTCATGTAAAATTGAAAACATGACGGTTTTTAGTATTATATTTGACATTTTGTAACCGTCATATATATTGGCTTCATGACATTTATATATATATATATATACTTGATACTTTTCATCCGTCATATCGTATAAGTGGACATACATTACATTTTGTTATACTCGATACTTAATAACCGTCATGTATTATGAAATATATGACAGTATGTTTGTCACACTCGACACTTAATAAGCGTCGTGTCTATATTTAACACATGACAGTTTTTGATTGTTATTAATTGCTTGAAAACTGTCATTGTTGGGCGAAGTTTCGTTTTTAATTAACTATTATATTTATTTATCCCTATTTTTAAATTTAAAAATATGGATAAATTATAAAATAATAAATTAACACATACTAAAAATGCCCATTTAAAATAAAACACCCACAGTGGGGGCTACGGACGCCGGCCCGGGCCACGCGGCGCCCCTCCCCCTACCCCAAATCAGTGGCGGAGCCAGGAATTTATATTGGAGGGGCTGAACTTTACCTGAATTTTTTTTAGGTATTCCATACATTTTTATTTGAAAAAACAAGTACAACAAGGATAAATAATATTTTATTAAATTATATAGTTCAAATACATTACAAATAATTTAGGAATAAATACTTTGGTGAACTAGTTGCTTTTGTTTGAGAAAGCAATGATAATTGACTACAACGTGTACTTATCGATTGAAAACGTTGCAATATTTTCATATATTTTTAATTCAACTTCCTCTTGCGCTTCAACATTAGGGACATTAGAAACAATGGAAGAGCCACCTCTACGTGATTTTTTATAAAATCGTTCCATCCCTACTAAAATTCAAATAATTTTCATTAGCATCTCACACCATTCAGTAACAATTTAGCTACTGACTGACAAACAAAAATTATTCTAATTTCAAGAATTTAGCTACTGACTCACCGACAAATGCACTAAATGAATTGACCAAAATTATCCTACTAATTTCTAAGCTATTAATTAGATTTAGCAAAAGGCGACTACACAAATGAAAAATATATATATATATAGGGTTGGGATCTATGAAGAAGTAACTATATTTCGTTCTGAATAAGTCAATAAATTTACCGAATAAATCACGCAACCGCACGAATAGTTATTTTACTGAATAAACACGTACATTTTTCGTTCATGCGCTCGCGTGATTTATTCAGTAAATGTATTGAGTTATTCAGCCTACGTTGTTTCCTTCTACATTTAGCATTCTTTATTGATCCATTCCCTATATATATATATATATATATATATATATATATATATATATATATATATAGGGGGCCGCTCTAATAAGACCCCCTAATTTTAGTGAGATCTAGGGCACGATCTGATGCGTTTATTTTATCAATCCTATGGCTGATATTGTATCTAGAGGGTGATTTTTTTTTCGCAGGGTTCGAATCCTGGAGGGAGCAGAATATTTTAAATTTTGTTATTCATCAGTATATACTGTATTGTTCATCAGTATATACGGCCCTGTTCATCAGTATATATGTTTTATTCATTACGAATTTTTTCAATTTTATTTTTCATCAGTATATACATCTTGTTCATTAGATATACGTTTTGTTCATTAGTATTATATGTTTTATTCATTGTACTCATGTTACACGAAAAATAAGGGGTCTCACTGGAGCGCGGCCCTATATATATATAGGAATGAGATCATGTAGTATCCAATGCTTATAATAGATCCGTAGGTCCAAATCTAGACCACACATTTATGACATGTGGCGCATCAAGATGGTGACACGTGGCAAGGCATTTCAAGGCAAAATCTGGAGAGGGGTAAAATTGGAATGTAATTTTCGGATTTAATAATTAAAAAAAAATATTTTTTTAGATTTTCTCAAAATAGATATATTTTAGATGCATATAGTTTCACACGAAGATGCATAAAGTTTTCACATGAAATGCATGACTTTGAACAGAAAAATGCATTTGATTTTCACAGTTTTGGTATTTTCACCACCCCACCCCATACCACCCCCCAACCCACCCCACACCACCCCAACCCTCCCCATTACCACCCCCCCAAAAATAGGCATGTTTCACAGGCATATAAAATCAAACAAAAATGCATAAAGTTTTCACATAAAAATGCATTAAATTATACAAAAAATGCATTTCATTTTAATAAATCTGGTAGTTTCGCCACCCCATCCCTGCCCCACCCCCACCCCACCCACCCTCCCCCCCTCCCAATTTTTTTTTTTCAAAAACTGATTTTCTGATTGCTGATCCACCTCCACCCCCACCCCCACCCCCCTCCCCCAATTATTTTTTCAAAAACTGATTTTCTGATCAGTTTTTGAAAAAAAAATTTGGGGGAGGGGGTGGGTGGGGGTGGGGGTGGGGTGGATCAGCAATCAGAAAATCAGTTTTTGAAAAAAAAAATTGGGGGGGTGGGGTTGGGGGTAGGGGGTGGGTGGGGTGGGGTGAAATCTTATGCATTTTTATATGAAACTTTATGCATTTTTATATGAACCTTCATGCATTTTCGTATTAAACTTTATGCATCTAAAATATATCTATTTTGAGAAAATCTAAATTTTTTTTAATTATTAAATCCGAAAATTACATTCCAATTTTACCCCTCTTCAGATTTTGCCTTGAAATGCCTTGCCACGTGTCACCATCTTGATGCGCCACATGTCATAAATGCGTGGTCTAGATTTGGATCTACGGATCTATTATAAGCTTGGATACTACCGGAATCCAACCCTATATATATATATATTATACTTTCAAGAATATAGCTACTGTCTACTGAGTATGACCGACAAAGGCACTATATTTGTTGGATCTTTGGCTCAGAACAAGCCAAAAAACCGCAACTAACACCAGAATTTGAAGAATACCAAATTTCTCTCAGGAACCCTAAACTCACGCAATGAAAACGAATGAACAAGACACCAAAATTACGTGGTTCGGCAAAACTTGCCTACATCCACGGAGGATCAACATATTCTACTTTATTCAAAGATTGAAAACAAGAACTACGAAGATTTTTCCCGATGAGACAAACGTGAGCAGAATGAAAGCAAAACTAAGCTCTCAACTCTTCTTCTCTCACACTTCTTTTCCCTCTCGCTAATCTCTATACACTGATACATCAATCTTCTAACCAACTACAAATATAAGTCTATATAGCAATCTTTAGAACTAATCACAGCACTCGGAAAACTAGCTCATCCAACGGCTGATAAACCAGCTACTAAACCACGCAGCTCAATAGAACAGTAATAACAGAATGAATTCTGTTATGTTGCTTTTGCTACTTGGTCCTTCTCTGATTTGCATGATAGTCCTTTGAAAGTATAGACTTTGCAGTCACAACCTCATAATCTCCACCTTGACTGTGAAGTCCATGAACAAGTAGAAATATCCTGCTTCCCCTCACACATGCCCCACTACAGGGCATCCTTCAAACTTCATCATTTTGCAACAAGTTTCACCACCTCCATATAGTAATTAAACTTGGTAGTTGGCAAACTTTTGGTGAGCATATCAGCTGCATTCTCTAGTGTTGACACCTTTTCAATCTTCACATCCCCTTTGTTGATCAAATCTCTTATAAAATGCAATCTTATATCAATGTGTTTCCTTCTTTCATGAAACAACTGATGTTTGCATAAATGGATGGCACTTTGATTATCACATAGCACTAATTCAGTTTCAGAACTTTCAGTGTTTGTATTTTCTTATTTTTCTAATTTCTATTTCTATTTATTATTTATGATTAATAAAAATAAAATAATAAAAAAAATTAATTGGGGAGGGGGGTGGATGGGCTTCAGCCCACCCTAGCCCCTGAATAGCTCCGCCACTGCCCCAAATGGCGCACCATCTCCCCAGGGACGGATCCAGATTTTTTTTTATTATGGGTGCACAAAATAACTCTAAGGATGTAATTGCTTTTTATTCCTCCTCTAGATATATGGATAATAACATGAGATATTGTAAAGAAAATCGACGAAGAATTGCGATGAACACAAAAGATTTATGTGGTTTGGGTTGAAACCCAACATCCACGGGACCAAGAATTCGGAGCTTCATTTATTGATTCACAAACTGAGAATTTTACAAAGTGTTACAAGTGTTAGAGTATGAGATACTCGATTGCTCGTTTTATAGTGAACTTAGAATATAACGAACAAAACAGACATCAAAAAACCGTTATGCAAATAAGCTCTGACTTTCAGATCTGCAAAGGTATTTTGACTCTGACTCTGTGAGTGAACTCTGCCTTGGCTACTCTGACTCTGATCTGCCTCGGCTACTATGACTCTGCCCAGACTATACAGCTCTGGATCTGAGCTCTGACTCTGCCCAAACTATACAGCTCTGGATCTGAACTCTGACTCTGGAGTGTTAGCTCTGTGAGTTGACTCTGAAAATAAACTATGCAAATCAACTCTGTCTCTGGCTCTGGAGTTAGCTCTGACTCTGATGACTCCACCAGAGCAAACCACTCTTCGTCAGAGTATACAAACTTGATTATGAACTTATGAAATCATAAACAACAAATCTCCACTTGATTTCTAAGCTAATAATCGACAACAATAACAAACCTTTAGTCCTTCATCCGAAACATTGTAACTCTGTATCAGACTTCAAATCAGCAGATTCACCAACTCAAGACAATGCTCAAACTTAGCAGTGGGCGAAGCTTTAGTCAGTGCATCAGCTGCATTCTCCTCTGTCCCAACTTTCTCCATCTTCACCAAACCTTGATCCACTATATCTCTTATAAAATGCATTCTGACATCAATATGCTTAGATCTCTCATGAAAAGTTTGATGTTTCATAAGATACAAAGCACTCTGACTGTCACACTTCAAAACTACAGAGCTTTCCTCAATGCCAAAATCATGTACCAAGCCTTTGAGCCACACAACTTCCTTAACAACTTCTGTTGCAGCCATGTACTCTGCTTCAGTGGTTGATAATGCAACTACAGACTGTAATGAGGACTTCCAACTAACAGCTGATCCAAAGAGTGTGAAGATGTAACCAGACTGAGATCTTTTGTTGTCTAAGTTAGCAGCATAGTCAGAGTCAGTATATCCCATCAGAAAGGGCTTGCTGATATCTCCCTTTCTCTGGAACAATATAGCTCTGTCTGCACTGCCTTTTAGATACCTCAGCACCGTCTTGAGAGCTTCCCAATGCTCTCTTCCAGGATCCACCATATACCTAGTCATTACACTTACAGCTTGTGCAATGTCTGGCCTAGTGCAGACCATTGTGTATATCAAGCTTCCCACTAGATTTGAGTAAGGTATTTTCTCCATTTGATGTCTCTCTGCATCATTCTTTGGCTTCTGGTTATCTGAGAGTTGAAGATGAACAGCTAGTGGCACTGTGACAGCCTTTGATTCATGCATATTGAATTTCATTAACATCTTCAATATGTAATCCTTTTGACATAACCATAGCTTTCCAGCCTTCCTATCTCTCATGATATCCATTCCAAGAATCCTTTTAGCTGCACCAAGATCTTTCATTTCAAACTCTTGATTCAAACCATCTTTGATTACTTTGATTTCTGCCTTATCCTTGCTAGCTATTAGCATATCATCTACATATAGTAGCAAGTATGCAACAATGACTTCATTCATTTTCTTCAGATAAACACAGCTATCATATGCAGACTTTGTAAATCCCATTAACTCCATATGCTCATCAAACCTTTTGTACCATTGCCTTGAACTTTGTTTAAGACCATATAAACTTTTCTGAAGTAAACACACCTTATTGCTTGTCTCTGGATGTATAAACCCCTCTGGCTGAACCATATGGATCTTCTCCTCCAACTCTCCATGTAGAAAGGCAGTTTTAACATCCATCTGTTCAAGCTCCATGTCAAATTGTGCTACAACTGACAGCATAACTCTGATGGAAGTATGCTTAACCACGGGTGAGAAAACTTCATTATAATCAATTCCCTTCTTTTGAGTGAAACCTCTTGCCACCAATCTTGCTTTGTACCTGGTCTGCTCTTTCCCAATAACCTCAATCTTTTTCTTGAAGATCCATTTGCAGCTTACTAATTTCTTGTTCAATGGCTTTTAAACTAGTATCCAGGTACCATTCATTTCAAGAGAATTCATCTCCTCATTCATGGCTAAAAGCCATTGCTCTCTCTCTGGTCCCTTCATGGCCTCTGCATAGGACTTGGGCTCCTGATATTCCAGCTCCTCTGCAATGCTCAGAGCAAAATATACCATTTCAGCTTGGTTGTATTTCTGTGGTAGCTTGATCTGTCTCCTTGCTCGATCCCTTGCTAGTTGATATGAACTCAGATTATCAGAGTTGCACCCAACATTTTCACCATCTGCAACTTGTTGAGAGACTTCAGTTGCTCCACCTAATTAATTATCTGTAGGGTTTCTATCAAGCAATTCATCCAATAGAATCAGACCATTTGCATTTTCTTTCTCTGAATCAGATCCTACTTTTATAAAGCATGAGATTTTCATCAAAGACTACATCTCTACTGATGTACACTCTTCCCATTCCAGGTTCAACGCACCACAACTTATACCCCTTCACACCCTTGGGGTAGCCCAACATCACACATTTTAAGGCATTTGGTTCAAGCTTCTCTTGTCTGACATGTATGTATGCTCTGCACCCAAAGGTTTTCAAATGTGAATAGTTGGATGTAGAGCCATACCAGATCTCATTAGGAATTCTGAAATCAACTGCAGATTTGTTGATCAAATAAGCTGCAGTGACAGCAGCCTCTGCCTAGAATCTATTGGGCAACCCTGAATCAAACAACATACACCTTATCCTTTCAAGTATGGTCCTGTTCATCCTCTCAACAACTTCATTCTGCTGTGGAGTACCTGGGATTGTCTTGTGTCCCTGGATCTCCTTTCCAGAGCAAAAATCATTGAACTCCTTGGACACAAATTCCAAACCATTATCAGTCCTCAAATACTTCACCTTGGTTGACTTTTCAGTTTCCACCTCATTACACCACACTTTGAATTTCTTAAGAGCTTCAGTTTTATCCTTTAGGATAAAAATCAACAACTTCCTCGAGTAATCATCCATTATAGAAATGTAATATCTCTCTTTTCCAAGGCTTTCAGTTTGTGTTGGCCCCCACAAATCAGAGTAAACATAATCCAGATGAGCTTTAGATGTATGCTTACCTGTATCAAATGGGAGTCTCTTACTTTTGCTTATGATGCACTGCTCACACTTGTCCACCTTGAATGGAATTGGATTGCTGATCTTGTTCTGCTTCAGCAACTGGTTGAGCCCCTTCTCTCCAACATGAGCCAATCTTTTATGCCACAAGATTGAATCATCCTTCTTCATGGAGTCAGACTGCCCTATGATAGCTGTGGCTTCTATGTAATACAAACCATTCCTCCTCATCCCCTTCAAAATAACCTTGTTGTCTTTGGTGACAACAACTCCACCTTTTACATATCTCCATTCATACCCCTTCGTTTCAAGAGATCCAAGGGATATCAGATTCCTTTTTAGACTAGGAATGTATCTTACCTCCACCAAAGTTCTGATGGTGCCATCATGCAGCCTGAACCTTATGCTCTCATTTCCTTTGATTTCACAGGTCTGATTGTTTCCAAGAACCACTGTCCCTTCCGATTGATAATGTAAATCATTGAACCAACTTTTAACTGGACACATGTGGAAAGAGCAACCTAAATCCAGTATCCATTGGTCATCCAAATCACCTTGCATCACATTCAAAGCCTCTGCAGTGTCACACTGTTCTTGCTCCTTGGGCTCCTGCTTCTTGGTAGTGTTGGACTGCTTTTGGCTCTTCTTCCAAATGTTGCAGTCTCTTTTCCAATGGCCCGACTTCTTGTAGTGATAGCAAGTTTGAACATCATCATCAGAGTTCTTGTTTCCCTTATCCTGTTTTCCCTTCTTGAAATCCTTCTTGGGTTTCTTGGATTTATCACCCTTCTGTTTCATAGTCAAACCCTCACCAACAGCCTCTTTCTTGTGAGATGATGTTGACGATGCCTTCTGCAATTCCTTGGATTTCAGAGCAGACTGAACCTCCTCCACAGTGATGTCACTTTCTCTCCCATACAACATCGCATCCTTGAGTTGATCATATAAACTTGGGAGAGCATTGAGTAGGATAAGTGCCTGATCCTCATCTCCTATTCGCACATCAACATTTTCAAGATCATCAATGATCTTATTGAATGCCTCAAGTTGATCATCAATCGGTTTTCCATCCAAGATTCTGTAGGAGTACAACCTTTGCTTCAAGAACAACCGATTCGCGAGCGATTTTGTCATATAAATCGCCTCCAACTTCGCCCATACCGCCGCTGCGAATTTCTCCCTGGCCACCTCTCTCAAAATCTTATCACCTAGGCATAGAATGATAAGGCTGTGGGCTCTCTCACGTATTTCTGCTTTCTTGAGTTCTGCCTCCGCAGCTACCGCGGGATCCTTTGCAGCCGATGATGAAGAATCATCATCCTCTCTCAGAGCCGCCGCCAAACCTTGCTGGGTCAACAATGCGCGCATCTTGATGCGCCATTACCCAAAATCATTCTTCCCCGTAAACTTCTCGGTCTCAATTCGTGGCATCGACATTTCTACGTCGGTTGTGGATCAAAATTCCCACGGACGGCGCCACTTGTAAAGAAAATCGACGAAGAATTGCGATGAACACAAAAGATTTACGTGGTTCGGGTTGAAACCCTACATCCACGGGACCAAGAACTCGGAGCTTCGTTTATTGATTCGCAAACTGAGAATTTTACAAAGTGTTACAAGTGTTAGAATATGAGATACTCGATTGCTCGTTTTATAGCGAACTTAGAATATAACGAACAAAACAGACTTCAAAAAACCGTTATGCAAATAAGCTCTTACTTTCAGATCTGCAAAGGTATTTTGACTCTGACTCTGTGAGTGAACTCTGCCTTGGCTACTCTGACTCTGATCTGCCTCGGCTACTCTGACTCTGCCCAGACTATACAGCTCTGGATCTGAACTCTGACTCTGGAGTGTTAGCTCTGTGAGTTGACTCTGAAAACTAACTATGCGAATCAACTTTGTCTCTGGCTCTAGAGTTAGCTCTGACTCTGACGACTCCACCAGAGTAAACCACTCTTCATCAGAGTATACAAACTTGATTATGAACTTATGAAATCATAAACAATAAATATAAATTCATATTTTTTATATTTTATATGGTTTGAATGATAATATATTTATCCACTCACTCTTTATAAGGTTCTATTAGGTATAAAATTATCCATTTTCCAAAAGAAAATATGTTGCCCGAAAACTTATACTATCTACACAAATTTTTTATTACGTCAAAACAAACGAGGTAAAAAACAGTAAATGGAGTTTATCTCTTTTTTATACCTCAAAGCAAATACACCCTAAATATTAAATAAGTTAGAAAATTACTACATAATAATCCAAGTCTATTAGAGATTGAAAGTTTAAAAATTTACTTATTTATTATCTTTTAATTAAATATATGTAAAAATTAATATATATATATATATATATATATAATAAAAAAAATTAAAACATTGTGGGGGCACGTGCCCCCATGGTGTGCCCCCATGGTGGGGTACGTGCGTCCGTCTCTGCATCTCCCTCCGCGCCCAGTCCCTCCTCCGCGCTCGGCGCACAGTGCAAAACGATTGGGCTCGTGATATACACAGTCCCCCCTCTGCGCTCAGTGCACAGTGCAAAATGATTGGGCTCGTGATATACATGGTCCGATCACAGATTTTCCGCCCATTTAAATTAAAAATAAAATTTTAGCCATTTTGTGACCGTTGAAGTTAGATTTTTTTTTCTTCATTTCAGCCGTTCAACGATTACCCTTTTTTAAAAAAAAAATCCTCTCCCTATAAATACTACATCTCCATTTACTTCTCTACCACATTTTCTCTACACTCTCTTCTCTATTAACAAATTAAACATTATGTCATCCTCAAACAATTCCTCTAACAATTCCGAATGACGAGAAGAAGCAGATATTTAAAGTGATGCAAGAAACTGTAAGAAATGATGTTGAACGAGGTTTTGGTGCAAGAAATACTGGAGTACAACCGAAATTCGCAGCCTATATGACCCGAAGTTCAAACATGCGAGATAGCTGTTTGCACGCTCGCCTCCGAGATGATCTAGTCGAGCATATGTGAGTACGATTTGGTCTCGTTGGTCCATAGCTAGTTGATTTTAATTTTTCAAAATTATTATAATTTTTCTTATTTTTCATTTTTTTATGTAGTATTTGATTTTTATTTAATGAAATTTATGTTATTAAATATATTGTTCAAATTAATTGATAACAAACATTAAAATTATATACAAATTAAAAATCAAAATTTAAGGGTCAATGGATTGGCTCTCCAATGTGGGGTGTTACAAAGGCTAATAGGACGATAGTCAGCCCAAGTCTTCGGGTTCGTCTTCTTAGAGAGCAAGACGATAGTAGTAGCAGTAAAGCTTCGGGGCATGAAATTGCCAGAGAAAAAATCCTGGACCGTAGCAATCACGTCACTCCCCACAAAGTCCCAACAATGCTAATAAAAAAGAGAGGAGAAACCATTAGGGCCCGAAGTACTATCACTACTAATTTCAAACACAGCCTCCCGAATCTTGGGAGCATCCGGTGTAGCACAGAGACCATCTCTATCCACATCATCAGGAAGAACAGAAATCACATCAAGGTTAGGATGAAGAAGCTGATCTTTAGAGGAAGAAAGAAGACCCTGAAATAAAGTCTCAGCCAAAGAGCACATGTACATCTCATCAGTCAAACTTCGACCCCTATCAGAGTTAGCATGAATCCGGGTCTTCATCCACTTCTGCTTCACCCAACTCTGGAAGAACTTGGAATTCATCTCGCCCTCAGTGTCTGAGAGACACCTTCTGTTTTAGAAATCAGACTACATGCGAGAGCAGAGCACATACTCAGCAATCGACTTCCTCATACTAGTCCTATGAGTTGGAGACGGGTCAGAGTCATAAGCCAATTGTGCAGTGCTAACAGCTTCCTCAGTCTACCTCAATCTGTCGAACACATTGTCAAACACCTCACAAGTCCAGCCTTAAAAATGCTTAACCCGAGTGAGTTTGAGCTGCCGTTGAACCTACCCTCATCCCAAATATGAACAACCTCAACCCAGATATAGTGCAATCACACAAGTTAACATAAAAAAAAAAAAAAAACATGTAATCCTCACATAACAAATCGTGATGATTATTATTTGACTAAACTTCGTTCTTAGATTCACATATGCTCTAAAATTTATCACACATTAAAAATTCATTATTTTTTTATTTTTTATTTTTTACATTTATTTTTCTTAATGTACAATAACTTTTACACCGTGTATGAATTAACATCCTCCAACAAACGAGACGCTCTATGATAACAAGCTTTCGTGGTTCCCAATAAAACATTCAGGCGATGTAAATGTTTATCTATAAACAACGAAATTTAGAATTTAAAATCCGCCGTTCTTCCTCCCTAAATAAAAATGAAATAAATAAAAGCTTTGGTCGCAACATAAAATAAGATTTATTTTATTGCACTAATACAACGGTAGAGATATTATTTTTTGTACTTGGAGATGGATTAAGGCGATGAAGCCTAATAATTTCTGCTACACATCCAACGAGTGGTTTGTCGATTCTACTAGATGTTTTTCGACAAAACTCTCCTGATTTTGTATTGTCTACTGATGTTGTTTTCTTCCCTTGAACTCACTTAAAATAAAATTCTTTTACCTCTCAAAAAAATAAAATAGTAAGATTTACTTTATTGGTATTAAATGCTGATAGAATCCAGCATTCCATCTTACTCCACCATATTACATATGTAACAAAATACTATATAAAATTTCATACAATTTTTTTTTTTTTGAGTGAAAAATTTCATACAAATTAAGAAACACACACACACATACTATTAAGGTTAATTAATTCCCTTGGCAAAATAAGCATGAAAAGCCTCCATTTTGTCCTTGGGCAAAGACAAGCAAACCTCGAATCCTCCCACAAAATCCCTTGATTTGCAAAGCGTCATCGCATATTTCTCTCCATCAATCGACAATATCTCCTGCTTCCTCGCCCTGCCCCACCCGAAATCCGCCCCGTATAGATCCAGCCGGGTCGACCCGGCAACGGAGAAGAACGACTCCTGCAACGCCTGGCGGATCTCGCCCGACCATTTCTCCACACTCTCTAGAATCTTCTTGTCGCCCGTCCTTTCCTCTATCGCCGCCGCCGCCGCCTCCGCCGCCAGAAACAGCCCCTCCTCTCCGGCCAGCTCCCGCCGCCCCATCCTCGGCAGCGCGAAGGACAGGCAGTTGCCGAAGTAGTTCCCCGGAACCGCCGGATCCAAACGCGGCCGTAAATCGATCGGAATTAAGAAAAACGCGTCGCCGTCGCCGTCGTTGTCTGCTTCAGATCTGAGTGATTTCGCCATGATAGTCCAGATATAAGCTGCGATCGCGACGAAAGATGAGAGGTGAGCTAAATTTGGAATCCTTTCCTGAATCGAGTTCTTCAGTTTCTTAATCTCCGATTGGGTGAAAGTGTAGGTCGATCGAACACGGTTCGTCGGTAGGGAAGGGTGGCGCGACTGCAAGGGGATTCTCTGAGCATTTTTCCAGTAAATCGCGTCCAATTTCAGAGGGTAATTAATCAAGGATCGATCAAAAACCGGCAGCAACTCGCCATGTTTGCTCACGAATTCCTCGTCGCCATCTCCTCTGCTGATCGCCGACCAGCTCGTCAAAAACCCTAGGAACGACGGCGCGTCGCTGACGCAGTGATGCGTCGTGATCCCGATGCAGACGCCGCGCCCGGGGAAGAGAGTCGCCTGCACCGCGAGGACCTTGAGCAGTTTCCGATCGGATTCCTCGACGATCGGCGGCAATCGAGGGATGAAACTGTAAAGCTTATCAGCCGATTGCGCACGGTCTCCGACGAGATCGTCGAAATCGTCGCTGGATTCGGCGACGGTTACAGGAACGGAGTCGCCGGAGAGGTACTGGAAAATCGGCATCTCCTCCGGCGACGAAGGGTAGACGACGTGGCCGGAGAGGGGGAAGAAGTGCTTGAGAGATAGCGAGAGAGATTGTTTGAGTTTTGGAACGATTGTTTCAAGGAAGTGTGGCTTGGAGCAGGGGAATTCGTAGAAGAGGAGCTGGAGCATGGGGTGGAAATGCAGCCAGTTGATATCGAAGAACGTGAGCGGCAGCGATTGATCCGCCACCAACCCCGGCGGCGGCGCAACCCCACAGCTTTCGAGCACGGTGGTGGTCATGGCGGTGGGGTGGGTTAGTTAGTTATACGTTTACGAGGGTTTTGTATGTTATTTAAAGTTGGGTTTTTTTCTACTTACCATTCTCTCTTTTGTTTCCTCTGCATGTGCATGTTTTAACGAATGACGAGTGGCGCGTGCGGCGTTACGATTTGTGGGATTTTGGGTAACTAACTTATTCGAGTTGACTATCCACGTGGATTTGGGCCGGGCCGACACCGGACTAACGGGCCAAATTGGCCCGACAATTGAATGTGATCAACTGAAATTGGACTTCAAAATGTTGGCAACAATGAGTTGTAAACATTTCGATAATTTGTACGATTTTAGGGGTTTATCTGGAGACCCATTGAAGGTATTGAGAAACAAAACTGAATCTTGTTACTTGTTAGGAGTAATACTTTAGTTCTTACTTCAGTATCATATATTTCCTCTGTTTCATTGAGATAATAGTTCATTTTATTTGGGTACGAAAATTAAGAAAATATTTAAAATAAGTAGAATTTACTTGAAAGAGCATCTCCAATGAGCCACTCTAGCACCGGTTTCAGCAGCTTGCCTAGAACCGCACCACCACTGGCCCACTGAGGGGAATCGAAGAGGGGGTGAGGGGGCAAGCTGGGTGCGAGGGCGTTTCAGGAAGGAGTGTACTATGCACGCGATGAATTTTTTTAAATAAATAAATAAATAAAGAGAGGAGAGAGAAGCGCGGCTGAGAATATTAGGCTTGCATTTGTTTCATGTTGTATTTTTCATTTTTTTTTAATTTAAAAACTCACTTGATTTGAAATAGTGAGCTTTTTGCTCTATTTAATTTTTATTGGCTTTATGTTAATATTCTCTAAATTTTTTCTATTCTTTTAATTTTTGCTATCTAATTTTTAATTTTTAATAAACTTTTTTATTTTAATCATTGTAATTCTAAAATTTAAATTTAATAAAATTTTAATTTTATAATTGAAGAGATTAATTTGAATGACATAGAAATAAAATTTTGATGAAATGCTGGATTTGAAAATTAAAAGGTAAAAATGGGATAAAATGAAAATGTAGAAATTAGAGCTCATATTAGAGCCAATGCATTGAAGAGCGGAGGCTCTAAGCTAGGGACCACCTCTATGTGGCCTCATTTTAGAGTATTCCATCGGAGATGCTCTAAGTAATGTAAAGTAAGTAGGTGTAAAGTAAATTTATAGTATAAAATAAGTACTTCCTATGTCCTATTTTAAAGTGTGTTGTTACTTTTGGACACGGCTATTTAGGAAGAGTTTAATTATAATATTAAGTGGTGTGGTGTAGAGTTGAAAGGTGATACCTAACATATTCTCACTTTTTGAGATTAATTTTTTCCATAAAGGCAAACAAGACATTTGAAGTAGAACAACCCAAAAAGAAACAAGGCGCTTGAAATGGGACAGTTGAAGTATTATTTTTGGACTATGCCATTATCAATGGGACATACGAAAAAGAAAAGCAAGCCCTATTAATAAAATTAATTACACCCTTGATTTTTTTAATCCCCCTTAATACTCATTCCTAGGGCTGTCAAAATGGGCCGAAAATGGCCTGGCCCGATGGGCGGCGGCGACCGAGATACTTGGGTTCTTTTCTCCGCCTTCTTCGCTCATTGTTGCCGAAATTAGACGAAAGCGATTTTGAGGGCTTCTATCGGCGGTGGTTTGCTGCAATCGGGCTTCCGACCGTGGTGCATGGCGGTATGTGGTGGTAAGTCCGGTCCCGATCTCTTCCGATGATGAAATATTGGTGTCGAAGCGGTTGGTCGCCGGCTGCAAGGTCTGTAGCCGGGCGGCCTCCCTTCTCATTTTTGAGAAGGCCGATTCGGCTGAGGAAGTTAAATTATTTGAGGTGGTTGGATTTGTGGCTTGAATCTTTCCTGACATATTTTACCAGGAAAAAAAAAGAGGTTATTGCTGCCTTGATTGTTTTGAGGTATTTGGAACAGTGATGAATGAGCTCTGCTCTGTGTCTTGAGCTCTACTTTGTGTGTCTGAGCTCTGCTCTTTGTTGTGTTTGAGCTATGCTCTATATTGTGTCGTGAGCTCTGCTCTGCTCTGTGCTCTACTATGCTCTGCTCTGCTAGGCTCTGGTCTGCTATGCTCTGATTCGTGAGCTCTGCTCTGTCAGGGTATAGGAACAATGATGAAAAAAAAAATATGAGTTTAAAGACTAATCCTGCTCTGATACCATGTTAAATATGGTATTGGCATATTTGTATAAATGGATCATATTTGATCAAAGTTGTGAGCCTGAGAAACTCTGGGATTTTTATTGTTTTTCTTGTCTCTCTTCCGTATTACAATGGTACCCATTTATAGGGTAAGAATGTATCAAAGTCATGCATAATCCCTATAATTAAGGAACTAAAGTCATACAAAATATTTCTTTTGACTTTACTGGCTAAGGCAAATTATTACATGCGACGGTCGCATGCTATGCGACAGGTCAAACCTGTTTTGACCCGACCCGCATCAATATTTTATATAACATTTTTAAACAAATAAAAACAAACGTGAGCCTTTGGTGCAATGGCCACAGCATGCTTCTTTATTCCAAATGGTGAGGATTCGAAACTCAATTGAAGCATTTGTCATTTTTTTTTTCCATTTTTTCACGTTTTTTTTTTCCTATTTTAATTATGTTCTTTTTTGTATTTTATTTTTTTTGCGGTTTTGTTTTTATGTTTTT
Source organism: Salvia miltiorrhiza (assembly GCF_028751815.1). Lineage (NCBI taxonomy): Eukaryota > Viridiplantae > Streptophyta > Magnoliopsida > Lamiales > Lamiaceae > Salvia > Salvia miltiorrhiza. The sequence continues at coordinate 2,404,972 of NC_080388.1, forward strand.
TTCCTTTTCATGTTTTCTTTTTTTTCCCCCATTTTTTTTTATATATTTTGGTTTTTTTTTCTTTTCAGTATTTTCTTTATTTTTTGTTTGTTTTTTATTTACTGTTTTTCTTGTTTTTATATATTCTCGTGAAAAATGTAATACTTTTAAAATATTATATTTCTTCGTATCATTAATTACTTTTTCTAACGACAATAATTACTTGAACAAATAACTAAAAATATAGGTTCTCTTGAGTAAAAATAGCAATTATCGTGAACAAATATTTCAAAATTATTATAATTATTTATTATAATTGTTAATTACTTTTATTGTTGGAACTTTTACTTTTAATTATTTGGTTAAGTAATTATTTTAGTAAGAAAAAAAATATTGATTGATATAAAGAAAAATAATTATTATTATGAAGAAATAATGTTTCAAAAACATTACATTTCTTCACAATAATGTTTATTTTTATTCGTAAAAACTGTTACCTTTAGTTATTTGCTCAAATAAATATTTTTGTAAGTAAAAGTAGTTATTGATGTGAAGAAAAGTAATGTTATTTTTACTTGTTAAAACTTTTATTTTTAAACTATTTGGTCAAGTAATTATTGTCTTCATAAAAAGTAATTATTGTTACAATGAAATGTAATATTTCTAAATTATTACATTTGTTCACGATAATTGTTACTTTTATTCATGAGAATTTGTACTTTTATTTATTTGATCAAATAATTATTATTGTAAGAAAAAGTAATTATTACTACCTCCGTCCATGATTTAATGCCCTATTTGGGTCTGGGCACGGAGACTAAGAAAGCTGAAAAAGGTGATGTGGATGAAATATAAGGGTAGTTGACTAAAATGATAAAGATAGTTGACTAAAGTGATAAAGGTGTTGTGAGTGGGTCCACTAGTGATAAAGTGTAGTAAATATAAAATATAAAAATGATAAAGGTGTTTTAAGGTGAGTCCATTAGTGGCAAAGGGTAGTAAATATAGAAAAAGAAGAAGAGTAAAATGGTACAAAAAGTAGAATAGAGCATTAAATTGTGGACAGATTTAAAGCCAATTGGGCATTAAATTGTGGACGGAGGGAGTAATATATATAAAAGTAATGTTATTTTTACTCGTAGAACTTGCAAAGTTGCAATGTTGTATATTTGGTCAAGTAATAATTGTCGTAAGGAAAAGTAATTATTAATTTGATGAAATGTAATGTTTATTAATTATTACATTTGTTTACGACAATTATTATTTTCATTCATAAGAACAAATGTATATCTTATATATATTTATTAAAAGTAAATATTTCTATAAGGGTTCAAGAATTAGTGTTTAGGGTTTTAGGGTTTAGTTTTCAGGGTTTAGGGTTTAGAAAATATAATACTTTGTATTGAATGAAGCTAAATACTACATTTGTGATAACGAATGTATATCTTATGCTTATTAAACGTAAATATTCTATTAGGGCTTAGTGTTCAAGGTTTAGGGTTTAATATAATACTTTGTATTGAATGAAGGTAAATACTTATATTAACATACGTATACATTTGTGATAACGAATGTATATCTTATGCTTATTAAACGTAAATATCCTATTAGGACTTAGTGTTCAAGGTTTAGGGTTTAATGTTCATGGTTTAAGGTTTAGAAAATATAATACTCCCTCTGTCCACGAAATGAGTACCCATTTGTGGATGACACGGGTTTTAAGAAATGTATTGAGTGTAGTGTGAATAGAATATGGGTCCCACCTTTTTGAGTGTATTAATTAAAGTGTTGTGTGGGGTACACTTGCCAAAAAGAGAAATGAGTACTAATTTCGTGGACGGACAAAAAGGAAATATGGGTACTCATTTCGTGGACGGAGGGAGTATTTTATATTGAATTAAGTTAGATATTTATATTAACATAAGTATACATTTGTGCGAACAAATGTATATCTTATGATTATTAAAAGTAAATATTTTTATTATGATTTATGATTTATTGTTCATGGTTTAGTATTCAGGGTTTAGGGTTTAGAAAATATAAGTAGTACTATTTTATATTGAATGAAAGTAAATACTTATATTAACATAAGTATACATTTGTGCTAACAAATGTATATTTTATACTTATTAAAAGTAACTATTGTCTTAATAAAAGTAATTATGCATATGAAGAAATGTAATATTTCAAAAAAAAATTCACAAAAATTGTTATTTTTACTCACGAAAACTTGTAATGTTAATTAGTTGGTTAAGTAATTATAGTTGTAAGAAAAAAAATCATTGATGTGATTAAAGATAATATTATAACAAAATAGATGAAAAAAAATGTGTTGAAATAAAAAAAAAATAGATGAAAAAAAAAGTGTTAAGTAAATGTTACTTTTTTTATGTCAATAATTACTATTTGTTATAATAATAATTACTTTGGAATATAGTGTGAAAATAAATAAAATACAAACAAAATAAAATTAAAAAACATTGTAAAAAATTAGAAAAGAAGAAGAAGAAGAAATGATTCAGAAAAGTGAAAAAAAAAAACGTAGGCAAAAAAAAGAGGAGAAAAGAAAAAGAACGCAAAAAAGATAAATAGAGGGAAAAAACACAGGTAGAAAAAGAGGAGGACAATGGGTTTCAAACACATCCCCTTTTGGATAAGAAAACAATGTGTGCATGCTACCATTGCGCTACACTACACATTTGATTTAATTTATTAAAATCTATAATATAAATGGTAGATTCGGGTCGGGTTAGATCCGACCCGTCGCACCGTATGCGGCGGTCGCACAGGAGACTAGCTGTACTGCTAAATATTTCTACTTCTAGATGTGGTTTTTCTTGACTTTGATCATTGAGTATTTTCAACACCTGGCACGTCCAAAGTTGTGCCTACTGTTTCCCCCGGGGCAAGCGACAACATGTTGGTTTGTGATTTTGTTATATCAACAAGACAATGGGATGAGCAGAAGTTGAGGAACGTCTTTCCCAGTCATGTTATTGATGATATTTTTTGCTTTGACCTAGTTGAGGCTGGTAAGCTTGATCGATGGTTTTGGTGTTTCGATGAGAAAGGACGTTATTCGGTTAAAACATGGTATCACTGTGCAACGGGTCTCTATCGGCAACACGCCACCTCTTCTTCGGTGGGTCTTTCTCTGTGGTGGAAATGCCTTTGGGGGCTGAATCTCCCTCCTTAGGCATAACATCCCCTCGAATGGTATCTGCCCTTGGTGCAACAAGGCATGGGGTTCCACTGCCCATTGCCTTGTGTTCTGCAACGTCGTTCGAAAAATGTGGCAGGAGACTGACTTTTGGGGTCTCATTCGCTAGCTTCGCGGGTTGTCTTTGCTTGATATCAGCCAGATCGTCAAAGATCGGACCAGCTCTGCTGGGATTGAGAAGTGGTTTATTCATTTATGGGTAGGGCTGTAAAATCGGGCTGCGGGTATCGGGTATACCCTCATCCGTCCCGATACCTGCGCGCAGGGCCGGCCCTGACATTTCGGGGGCCCTAGGCGAAAATAAAAAAAGGGGCCCTATAGTTAAATACCCCCTACGTTCCGTGAAGCTTGAGCAGTTTCTTTTCGGCATGAGCTTTAAAGTGTCAATATTTTGTGCGTTAAGTGCGGTAGGTCAAAAAATGAAAAGGTGAATATAGAGAAAAAAAATTCCAACAAAGAAAGTGCTGAAGTTTCGCGGGACAACTCAAAAAGAAATACTGCTCAAACTTCGTGGGACAGAGGAAGTATGATTTTATCAATTTTAACTTTGAAAAACTTATTTCAGTTGAAACTACAGTAATCGATATAGTCAACAATATCCTATATGCAATAGAATAATTAGAAAAACAATATGAAAGTTTAACAAACTCAAGAACTTCGAACTTCATTTGTGGTAAACATATTTGTAACACTTGTAATTCAAAAAATAAATCTTGAGCATCAATGTCAAATTTATCATTATGTTTCAGGGCATCTTAAAGTTAACACAATATTTATGCAACGTTTCTCATCCAATAAAATTAGTATCTTATGATTAGTAATATAAATTTATGCAATAGAGAGTCATTTTATGTTCTGTTACCATTTAAGATTAGGAATTTGGAATATAATTTTTTTTTTATCTTGCTGTTGATTGCTGACCTATAGGTAGTGAAAGATTTTTTTTTTTTTTAATTAAAGTATAACATTAGTATTGGATCTATATTTTGGGGCCCTAGGCCATTGCCCCACTTGATACACACAAGGGCCGGCCCTGCCTGCGCGGGTATCGGGTACCCGATACCCGCAAATTTAAAGAGGAGGGTCGGGTGCGGGTATCATATCCTCAAAAATCGCGGGTAGAGGGTACCCGCGGGTACCCGCAAATAATATTAAAAAATTAAAATTAAATATTTTTATTTAGGAATTTTAGGAATTAACTCCCAAAAACTCCAAGCTCTAATTTTATTTCGTGACTTTCTACACTATTAATTTCATTTTGAAACTACCTCTAGTACTATTACTTTATTATTGACTTTGTATTTATTAGACTGTTGGATTGATCTTTGATTTAGCGTTTGAACTTGAATTTTGATCGTTGTGCTTGTTTGTCAGCTGTTTATTTATTATTTATTCGTCACATGTTTTATGGATAATCGATGAAATAGAAAGGATATTTTCAATATTTTTTGTGAAATGCGGGACAAAATACCCTATTGCGGGACAAAATACCCTCCCGCGGGATCAAAAACCCGCAAAATTACAATTAAAAAAAAAACATTGTGGGACCGTGAGGGTACCCTCATACCCGCCGCGGGTATCCGCTGCGGGTATTCGGGTACCCGCAGCATGCAGGAGGGTGGCGGGTGAGGGTGGGGTTTTGGGCGGTTTTTGTCCCGCGGGTACCCGAATTTACACCCCTATATGGGAGGTGTGGTGTGTTCTTTGTGCCGCTAAGTTCGGGGAGAAGGTCGGAGATATTCGGAGTAGAGTTGACAGCAGCGAGATTATGCTTCATCATTTCAAGGAAGCTCGGGCTAAGCTCCATATTGCTCAGCGCCTCCTTCCTCTTGAGGGAGCTGCATCGTGGTTTCCCCTAAAGATTGGGACTCTCCGGGTCGACGTTGACGTGGCTTGGCGAGAGGAAGGCTGGAAGGTTGGTGTGGGTATTATTGTTCGTGACTCTTTGGGACTGATCAAGGCAGCTTGTAGTAAAATAGTGGGTCGCACTAATACTATCCGATATTGCTCTTTTCGATATTAATATATAGTTTTCTTTCGCTTCAAAAAAAAAAATTAAAATATGACAGCCCAATTTAATTAATCAAGGCAGCCCAAAATCCTTAAATAAAATAAAGGTCCAACTTATTCAATAAATTCAATCCTATAGTTTAAATAATTAGGGCCCAACACTTCAATAATAATCAGGCAATCAATATTAAAAGAAATGGCCCAACTGTACAAAAGAAATAGGCCCAGTTTTTAAAATAAAACGGACCCAACCCTTTAATAAATCTCGGCCCAGTTCTCAAGCCCAATTTCCAAATCCCCTTTCCTTCTTCCCCTACCCGCCGCTTCACACACACAAAATAGGTTCTCTCTCTCTCTCTCTAATCTTCCTCAGACGAGATCCGCCCACCCAGGGCCGGCCCTGGGGGCGGGCGGGCCTGGGCGACGGCCCAGGGCCCCAAAAATCTGAGGGCCCAAATTTTTTATTATATTTCATTAGTTATTATAGGCCCATAATTAAACAAAAATATTAAACTTGTTAATTAGGCCCAAATTCTAGGCGTGTAATTCCAGGCGTGTAATTCTGGGGAGAAAAAGAAAGGCTCCGTCTTCTGCTTCTCGGGAAAAATAGAATCGCTTCGTCTTCTGCTTCAAGCGAATCAAGCCGTTGCAGACGCCGATTTTTTTTCATGGGGAAAAAAAGAATCGCTTCGTCTTCTGCTTCAAGCGAATCAAGCCGTTGCAGACGCCGATTTTTTTTCATGGGGAAGGTATTAATCTCTTCAATTTCTCAATTTTTACCGTTGAATCAGAATCAGTCACATATATAGTTGTATAAATAGAATGAGGTAAATTAATTCTTCTCACCAATTTACTCTTTGATTATTGTCCTTCTTGTTCTTGAGCAAAAAAATTCACACTGTAATTTACAGATTGTCTTCGTTTGGGTTCGTAGCGGCGAAGATTGTTGTTGTACCCTCGTTGTCTATTTGTCTTCTGGAATCTGGATTGTAATTGGTAAGTTTGTTCGATAATTGTTCTGTTCCTTTTAAATTTTTAATGTTGATTTTCATTTTTTAATTGTATTTTTATAATTTGCAGACTATCAAGTTTGGGGCTACCTATTACAAACTCTCAAGCTCCAATTTCTCCAGCCTCCAGGTGCTATTATTCTATCATTTTACTTTGAGTGTTATTGTGTGAAACATGGGGTTACCTAGAAAACAAGCATGTGGAAATGAGAAAAAGAAAAAAAGAAAAAGAATAGAAGAACTCACTAAATCACAGAAGGGTGATATGGATAAGTTTATTCTTAAGAATACAACTTCTAAAGAAAAAGCTGGAACTTCAAATGCGAACAATGTTGATGCGCTTCTTGAGATTGAAGATTCTAGTGAAAAGAGAAATGACTTGAATGAGAGTGAACATATTCTAAATATTTTAGATGATGAACCTAGAGAGAACGATGAACGATTTATTCCTCCAGTTGATATTTATGATCCGAGAAATTGGGATAATATTGATAATAATGCACGAGATATTTTAGTTGAGAAGGGACCTATAAGAGAAATGAACCTTGTATTTCCTTTAGACAACATCTCTAGGCATTTCTCTTATACTCATTATATTAGAAAGTTAAGCAATGGTGAGGTGAAGGATCGAAAGTGGTTAGTATATAGTAAACATGTTGACAAAGTGTATTGCTTTTGTTGTAAATTGTTTAAAAATAAACAAAATACATCTTGTTTAGCAACTGATGGATATAGAGATTGGAAACATCTTAGTGAACGGCTTCAAGAGCATGAAAATTCTGTAGAACATATCACTAATATGAACTCTTGGTATGAATTGAAAATGAGATTAGGTAAAAATGAGACTATTGATAAGGACTTACAACGAGAAATCTCTAAAGAAAAGGATCGTTGGAGACAAGTTTTAATTAGAATAATAGCAGCTATTAAATGTCTTTCTAAAAATTGTTTGGCTTTTCGTGGATCTAATGAGAAACTTTATCAAGACAATAATGGAAATTTTTTGGGATTGATTGAAATGATTGGTGAATTTGATGTTGTTATGCAAGATCATATAAGACGTATACAAAATAAGGAAATACATTATCATTATCTTGGTCACAAAATTCAAAATGATTTAATTTCTCTTTTGGCCGATAAAGTTAGAAATACAATCATTAAGAAAATTCAGGAAGCAAAATATTTTTCAGTAATTCTTGATTGTACACCAGATTTTAGTCACCAAGAGCAAATGACTTTGATAATTCGATGTGTTGATATGTCATATAGCAAAGTGAAAATAGAAGAGTATTTTTAGAGTTTATTAAGGTGGATGATACATCTGGTTTAGGACTTTTTAATGAATTACAAAATGTGCTAAAATCACTTGATCTTAATATTGAAGATGTTAGGGGACAAGGTTATGATAATGGTTCTAATATGAAAGGAAAACACCAAGGAGTTCAAAAAAGGTTGCTTGATATTAATCCAAGAGCGTTATACATGCCATGTGCTTGCCATAGTCTTAATCTAACTTTAAGTGATATGGCACATTCTTGTGTGAAAGCAGTTTCTTTCTTTGGAATAGTACAACGTATATACATTGTTTTCAAGTTCTACTAAAAGGTGGAAAGTTTTACTCGATAATATTGAAGGGTTGACTGTAAAATCTTTGTCAAATACACGTTGGGAAAGTCGTATTAATAGTGTTAAAGCAATTAGATTTCAATGTGTTGAACTGAGGGATGCTTTATTAAATTTATGTGATATTTGTGATGATGCAAAGTCAAAAAGTGAAGCTGAAAGTTTAGCTACATCAATTGAAAATTTTGAATTTCTACTTGGTATGGTTATTTGGTATGAAATCTTATCTGTTGTAAACATGGTGAGTAAAAAATTGCAATCAAAATCTATGTGCATTAACTCTGTCATGAATCAGTTAGAAGGTTTAATTGCATATTTTGAAAAATATAGAAATGATGGTTTTAATTCAAGTTTGGATATTGCTAAAAGCATTGCATCTAATATGAACATAGAGCCAATATTTCCAACAAAACGTCGTATTACTAGAAAAAAACAATTTGATGAAGGAGAAAATGTTGAGGTTTCATTATCACCGGAGGAGTCATTTAGAATTGAATATTTTGTAGTTATTGTGGACATGGCAATTGGTTCTTTAAAATCTAGATTTGAACAATTGAAATCATTTGAACATATATTTGGTTTTTTATTTGATTCGAAAGTTCTAAAGTCATTGGATAATGATGAATTGAGAAATTGTTGTGTTAATCTGAACTCTGCTCTTACCCATGATAATCTATCTGATGTTAAGTTAGATGATCTATTTACGGAATTAAAAATATTACAAGTGACTTTGCCAAATGAGACAATATCTGCTATTGAAATTCTTGAATTTGTGAAAAGTGCAGATTGTTATCCAAATGCTGCAATTGCTTATAGAATCATGTTGACAATGCCGGTTACTGTTGCGTCAGCTGAGAGGAGCTTCTCAAAGTTAAAGTTGTTGAAAACATATTTGAGATCGTCAATGTGCCAAGAGAGATTGAATGGCTTGGCAATATTATGTATAGAAAAAGAGATTTTAGATAACATAGATTTGGACGATGTTGTAGATGATTTTGCGAGTAAAAACGCTAGACGAAGTCATTTTTATAAGTAATGAAATATTTTTATTTTTCAATATTTTGCGCGCAAAAATATATTGAGGGCCCATTTTTTTAGTTTCGCCCAGGGCCCCATTTTTGCCAGGACCGGCCCTGCGCCCACCACAACACACCGACGGCGAAGCGGCGGCGGAACCACCGCCGGTCTCCCCTCTCTCATCTCTCGCTGAGAATCCGAACACACTTACGCACACACAGATTTCTCGCTCAACCTCCTCTCAGAAAACTCTCTCTCTCGGCTCTCTTCCCAGGTCGACGGCAGCAAGGCCGCCGGCCGTCGCCCCTCATCTCCCTCTCCGTCGTCCCTCCGTTCCCTATCCCTCTCTGAATCCCGGCGGACAGACTACAGCAGCAGTCGTCCCCGACTCCGCCTCTCTCTCTCTCAGCAAATATGGTATATACTCCCTTCGTCCCAACAAGGGCGGTGCGCTTCTTTTCGGCACGTGATGAAAGGAGAATAAGATTTTAATATAAAAGTGTACAGAGATGTGTGAGATCACATTATTTATAATATAAAATTATTATCAAAAAAGGAAATGCACCATTTTTGTTGGAACGACTAAAAAAGGTATACAAAGGGAATATATCATTAAACAAGCCAAGTATTTAGAAAATTCTCTTTATATAAAAAAATTATTTTTCGCAAGTTATATATTTACACAGTTAATTAATATATTTATATAACGAATGTATATGTATTCTATACAGAATTCTTAGACTTGTTCTATATAAAATTCATATATTTTAAATAATTCGTATTTTATATGTTAAGAAGTGTTTATAACGCAACTCACTGCTATATATATATATAATAAAAATTAAAAAAAAAACTATAATAAAAAAAGTGATTAAAAAAATTCAGGTGAAGTGGGCAAACCAGACCAGACTCAAGAAGGTATGAAAAAATGCGGCGCTTGTGTGACTCGAACTCGCGACCTTCTGGATGCAAGGTACGTGGTCTACCAGCTCATAGCTACTCATGATTAAACACAACATTGTAGTATATATACGCATCCTTGCACATTCGGATGCACCGTACGTCCGTATATATATATATATATATATATATATATATATATATATATATATATATATATAGGGTTACACTCAACAGGAAAGTGCCTCTTAGATAAAGAAGTAAGAAGAGATCCACACCATTCAATTCATCAAATCAGATGGTCATGCTTTCTCAAATCTGTACCATTTAATTAATAATATAGATTGGACTTGATATGGTTCTCAAGAGTTAAGGCTATTGTGGTAAAATACAGTTTATTATAATTTAGAAAACTTTATCGAATCCCGGATCTCTCTCTCTCTTTTCATTGAAGATGAATGTCAATTTCTATCTCTACGGATTTTTGACAATACCAATTACATTTGCGATTGTCTTTTCATATTTGTTTGCGCCTCCGCTTTTGTTCTACTGGCTTCAGGATGGATTACCAAAGTATTGAAGATGCAGGTTCGACGAATTGAAATATAATGATTAATTGTGTAACAGTCGGTCGGATTTCAATTCTTGGTCGACGATTTGGAATAGAGGTTTTGTTCTTGAAGACACGGTGTGTGCTGAAATCGAATAGGTAAGCCATTGTGTTTCTGATTTTTGTTCGCATTTTCTGTTGGGTTTTAGGGGTTTTAAATTGAACAGGATTTGGGATTTTCGACAATTAATGGTTTTCGAAATCGAAATTTAATTTTTTTGTTGGGTTTTAAATGTATCAATCGAAATCAAAAAGTGATATATATATATATATATATCAGGGTTTTCGATTGTTTTAGATTAATGATTTTTCAGCTATCTGAGTTTTCGATTTTTGTTGCAGGCTGTTTGATTAAGGTCTATAGAATAGGATTTTCGGATGGCTTCTGGAAAGGGAAAGGGAAAGCTTCGGATGGTATGAGTGTGTGTTCGAAATATTTCGCTTTTTGTTCGTAACTCTAAGACTATTGGGTTCGTAACTTTGTCTGTGGAAGGCAAAAAAAAAAAGGACACTACACATATATTTTTGTCATTTTAGTATTTTAAATTAATTATCCTTTTCTTAATAGATACTAATGTATAGGAGAAGGCTCGCCGTCTAATCCATCAACAAAAAGGAACAAATCAGGAGAATCATCCATATTGAACATTGTGTAAGATATTTTGTTATATATTCTGTAGATTAGTGGTTATGTTCTTAGCTTTATTAACTATGTTCGAAAATAATTGTAGGTTTATTAATTTTGTTATTATTTGATGTGAGTTTTTATGACTTGTATTTTTTTTCTTATGTTTATAAAAAGATACGAAGCTGCGACATGGCTGAGGAACCTGATCGGAGTAGTGGCGGCAAAAGATTTTCCAGCCGAGCCTGCCGAGAAGGTGTCGAAGCTCGATTATGTTCAGAGAATTGTGGAATTGTCTGTGTAATCTGATTGGATTTTTGATACGAGTTTTTTGACTCCAGATATTCTAATAAATTGTACTCTCCATTTTTGTTGTTTTTTTATAAATGACAACTTGAAAACTAACAGTATAAATCTCCATTTGGTTATAAGTTCATTAGAAATAACTAATAAATTCATTCAAATTGTGAAATTCCAATGCACGAAAATGTTATGGAGATTGATAAGTTCAATAAGTTCATTAGAAATAACTAATAAGTTCGTTCAAATTGTGAAATTCAAATGCACGACAATGTTATGGAGATTGATAAGTTCAATAAGTTTATTAGAAATAGCTAATAAGTTCATTCAAATTGTGAAATTCCAATGCACGAAAGTGTTATGGAGATTGGTGTTTACGGAACCAACACCTAAACTAAAAAGCAGTAAACGACACCGGATTTACGTGGTTCGGTCGAGAAGACCTACGTCCACGGGGTGTTTTTGGGGTTTTTTCACTATACTCCGAGAGAATTACATTTTACAAGAGATGAATGAATAAAAATGAGATGATCCCCCCCTAACCTACTACTAAGTCTCTATTTATAAGCATGTAAATAATCCTTAGGGCCTCAAGCCCATTCCCTAAGATAATTGGGCTTAAGCCCCTTTAATACATTGAAGGGTAAGATAGTAATTTCGGTTTTACGTGGGAGACCTCCCCGCGCTTTTAGTGACTCCTCTGGTGAAAATGTCTTCTCTGGCGATGGCGTCTTCTCTGGCGATGTTGATGTCTCTGGCGGAGGTGACTCCTCTGGTAAGCACGACTCCTCTGGCGAGGATGACCTCTTTGGCAAACACGACTCCTCTGGCGAGGATGACCTCTCTGGCAAATACGCCTCCTCTGGCGAGGATGACCTCTCTGGTAAATACGCCTCCTCTGGCGAGGATGACTTCTCTGTCAGATGCGATTCCTCTGGCGAGGATGACTTCTCTGGTTTACACCATTTCCCTACTATGCACATATCACTCCTCATCAACCACTCCCCCCTAGTCTGGTTGAACCGGGTATTCTTTGTGTTCAACCAGCGAAGTATCGTTAAAGCCAGCGCTGTGCTGTTTTCCTTAATCCCTGCAAATCATGAAGACATAAGAGTTTTAATATTATAAGAAAGCAAAGATAAGCATTTTCCCTTGACTTTGGAATTGTAGTTCCAAGTTAGATTTCCTTCTTGTTTGTTGAATGTTGACAAAGATAAATAATTTCCATTTCTTTGGGCGCATAAGAAGACCAGCGCTGAGAATACCCAATATTGAATACTTTGCATAGATAAGCAATATGAATGCTTTGTGTTAGATAAATCAGAAGACCGTTGCAAGAATACCCGAATAACATAGGAAAACCCATGTTGAAGTGAGAAATATGATACTCTGATCATGTGAGAAAACCCGTCATAAATATTTGTCGAATCTGAACAATATACCCCCTGTTGTTGAGCGCGTAAGAAATCCAGCGCGTGAGAAGACCAATAGATAACAATAGCATGCCAAAAGGCGACTTATTTCTCGCTGAGTAGCGATTAAAATAGATCAAAGCAGCCCATAGAGCAGAGGCGCAAAATAGTGTAGCCCGTAGAGTAGAGCAGAGAAATGCCTATCAGATCAGAGAAATACCTGTCAGAATAGCCCGGTCAGAGTAGAGAAATGCCCGTAAGAACAGAGAAATGCCCTCAGAGCAGCCCGGTCAGAGCAGAGAAATTCCCATTCAGAGCCCTCGTCAGAGCAGAGAAACACCCGTCAGAGCACCCGGCAGAGCAGAGAAACACCCGTCAGAGCACCCGGCAGAGCACCCGTCAGAGCAGAGAAACACCCGTCAGAGCACCCGACAGAGCAGAGAAACACCCGTCAGAGCACCCGGCAGAGCACCCGTCAGAGCAGAGAAACACCCCAGCCCGGTTAGAGCAGAGAAATACCCTTCAGAGCAGCCCGATCAGAGCATAGACATGCCCTTTCAGAGCAGAACATTAAAGTCATGGCGGAGCATTGAAATCCCGCCAGAGGATTGAAATCCCGGTAGAGCATTGAAATCCCGACAAAGGATTGAGATCCCGGTAGAGCATTGAAATCCCGACAGAGGATTGAGATCCCGGAAGAGCATTGAAATCACGGACGGTGGCTGAGTATTGAGATCACGGACGGTGGCTGAGCATTGAGATCACGGACGGTGGCTGAGCATTGAGATCACGGACGGTGGCTGAGCATTGAGATCACGGACGGTGGCTGAGCATTGGGATCACGGACGGTGGCTGAGCATTGGGATCACTGCAGAGCAGTGAAATCACAGTAGGGCAATGAAATCACGGCAAAGCAGTGAAATCATGGTAGGGCAGTGAAATCACGGCAGAGCAGTGAAATCATGGTAGGGCAGTGAAATCACAGTAGAGCAGTGAAATCACAGTGGAGTATTCCTCAGCTGCTTCCCTCATTTGTATGCATTCCTTTGCTGCTTCCCTCCTTTGCTGCTTCCCATCCAAGCTTGAACACTCTGCGCGGAGCATGGAAGACCCGGGGGGTGCAACCAACTTTCGCGGCTTACGATTAAAAGAACACCCTGCACGGAGCATGGAAAACCCGGGGGGTGTGACCAACTTTCGTGGCTTACGGTTAAAGCAACCTCTGCGCGGAGCATGGAAAACCCAGGGGGTGCAACCAACTTTCGCGGCTTATGATAAAGTGCTATCTCTGCGCGGAGCATGGAGGGCCCGGGTGGCGCAACCAACTTTCGCGGCTTACGATTGACAGGAACACCCTGCACGGAGCATGGAGGACCCGGGGGGTGCCACCAACTTTCGTGGCTTACGGTTAAAGCAACCTCTGCGCGGAGCATGGAAAACCCCGGGGGTGCAACCAACTTTCGCGGCTTATGATTAAGTGCTATCTCTGCGCGGAGCATGGAGGGCCCGGGTGGCGCAACCAACTTTCGCGGCTTACGATTGACAGGAACACCCTGCACGGAGCATGGAGGACCCGGGGGGTGCCACCAACTTTCGTGGCTTACGGTTAAAGCAACCTCTGCGCGGAGCATGGAAAACCCGGGGGGTGCAACCAACTTTCGCGGCTTATGATTAAGTGCTATCTCTGCGCGGAGCATGGAGGGCCCGGGTGGCGCAACCAACTTTCGCGGCTTACGATTGACAGGAACACCCTGCACGGAGCATGGAGGACCCGGGGGGTGCCACCAACTTTCGTGGCTTACGGTTAAAGCAACCTCTGCGCGGAGCATGGAAAACCCCGGGGGTGCAACCAACTTTCGCGGCTTATGATTAAGTGCTATCTCTGCGCGGAGCATGGAGGGCCCGGGTGGCGCAACCAACTTTCGTGGCTTACGATTGACAGGAACACCCTGCACGGAGCATGGAGGACCCGGGGGGTGCCACCAACTTTCGTGGCTTACAGTTAAAGCAACCTCTGCGCGGAGCATGGAAAACCCGGGGGGTGCAACCAACTTTCGCGGCTTATGATTAAGTGCTATCTCTGCGCGGAGCATGGAGGGCCCGGGTGGCGCAACCAACTTTCGCGACTTACGATTGACAGGAACACCCTGCACGGAGCATGGAGGACCCGGGGGGGTGCCACCAACTTTCGTGGCTTACGGTTAAAGCAACCTCTGCGCGGAGCATGGAAAACCCGGGGGGTGCAACCAACTTTCGCGGCTTATGATTAAGTGCTATCTCTGCGCGGAGCATGGAGGGCCCGGGTGGCGCAACCAACTTTCGCGGCTTACGATTGACAGGAACACCCTGCACGGAGCATGGAGGACCCGGGGGGTGCCACCAACTTTCGTGGCTTACGGTTAAAGCAACCTCTGCGCGGAGCATGGAAAACCCGGGGGGTGCAACCAACTTTCGCGGCTTATGATTAAGTGCTATCTCTGCGCGGAGCATGGAGGGCCCGGGTGGCGCAACCAACTTTCGCGGCTTACGATTGACAGGAACACCCTGCACGGAGCATGGAGGACCCGGGGGGGTGCCACCAACTTTCGTGGCTTACGGTTAAAGCAACCTCTGCGCGGAGCATGGAAAACCCGGGGGGTGCAACCAACTTTCGCGGCTTATGATTAAGTGCTATCTCTGCGCGGAGCATGGAGGGCCCGGGTGGCGCAACCAACTTTCGCGGCTTACGATTGACAGGAACACCCTCTGTTCTGGTTGAGCGTGACCCCTCTGCTCTGGTGGAGCGTAATTCCTCTGGTTTGCCCTAGTCTTGCTGAGAAGCAATTTTTGAATTTGAAAATTGGGGACTACGGGTATACACCCTACTCCCCCCTCTGGTGACATGTGCAATACTCTGTTATGAACATGTTAAGTGTGTGTGTGTTTGGTGCTCATGCTTGTGATGATTGTGAGAGAGTTAGCACAACTACAGTTCCCAAGTAACATAATTCAAGTTGCAGTTCAAGCCCTAGCACATATGCAGAAGGTGTGCAGCTTCCAAGACTTAATTAATATTGCATAAATCCCAGCCTAGATCATATAAGTCATAGTTTTGCCCAAGTAAAGAAGTAGAGTATTTCCCAAATCCCTATCATGCTCACATGTTCCCATAAAAATACCCTAAGATCATAACCTCGCATAGTGATAAAACATAATACTCCCCAATCATGCTCACATGCTTCCACAAGACAAAGTTCAGCGAAGTACCTGAATTACCACTTACAAGTGGTTTACCGTTTTCATGTTATGGCGGTTCCCATATTTTGTGCAAAGCTTTCCCAAATTTAATTTCCCTGTGCTACAAGATCTCTTAGGCACAGATATTAGTACAAATGTGAAAGCCCCTTTAAGACAGGGCTGCAAAGAGAATTTGAACCTTAGATTATATAATCCATTGCCACAACTTGATTCCCATGTTCATATCCCGATGAATTCATTCAAATTTTCAAATCCCATCAAAGATCATATATTATGCCCGATTGTTAAAGTATAACATATCCCAATCATACTCTTCTCATTGATAGAGTTCCGCAGAGTACTTGAATTACCACTTACTAGTGGGTTACCCTTTTTTACATTATGGTATTTACCATAATTGTTCAAATCATTCCCCGAATTTGCTTATCCTGTGCTACAAAAATTCTTAAGCACATATATTAGTAAAATATGAGAGCCCTTAGAGATAGGGCTGTAAATCAATTAACAAGTAAAAAAGTGTACGCTTTGCTTTTTCCAAGCAACAGTGCCGCCCTAAACATTTGTTCCACCGAATAAAAGTTGTGAGGATCCCCTAAAAATGACAAATAAGTTAGAATATTTATGTCCCAATGGCTGAAATTCACAATCCTGAAATTACGATTCTCAAAGAGAAAGTATAATGGATAAACAATAATTATTCGTCAGTGCAAATGATATGAAACCACAAATTTAATAATGTTTTTAACCCAAAAACCCATATCACGATTAGTCTCTTTTTTGTGAGTGTGTTCAGCAACCCTCTTTTAACGCTATAACATTCCCCAAAAGTTGAGCTTATGACCCGAGCAAGTAACTAGCGAAGCTGTCATTTGTCCCCTTTTGTCAAGGGCTCCCATGAATAAACCATATTTGGCTCAGCTAGGCAATCATAGTGTTCTCAACAGCGAGCAAATGTTGAAATACCCGTCTTGGTGGTCCTGAACTCACAATGCGAAATCAGGGCTAAGTTAATCCAACAAAATGACAGAATTAATCCCCAAAATCAGAGCAAAAATCATAGCTAAATCACTCCCAAGTTCAGAGTTATATTTCAACAATATCAAGTCCCAAAAACCATATGCAAATAAATTTCCCAAGCAGCGAATAAATCCTTGCATTAATCAAAACAACACGATCATCATTCCTCTTATCTTCATCAATACCGCACGATTTCCTTAAACTCCCATATAATAATACGTTAGACATCTAATTAGACAAAGCTCTCCACATAAGGTCAATCAACAAACACGGTGTAGCATACGATTAATCCATGAGTAACATTAATTTCTATTCAGAATTCCCACCTTCTCAAATTTATTTCAATCACACGAAAGATGAAACGCCCATATTCAAAAAACTACCAGCGACCCAAACACACAAATATAAAGACAACTAAAAAACATGGGACAACGAACAAACCACAATTAGTCTCAACAAACAACAGCAGCAGTTTCAAATAAACCATAGGAAATATAGCAAAGTCACAATGAAGACAACCCTGATATAGAAAATAACTCATCAAACCCCTCAATCAAAGTCAATCTGATTTTGAAATATTCAATTTAAACAGAGGTATCAAAGACTTAGCTCTCTTTCATTATTTTTCTTGCCACTTCGAAGTAACCGCGATTGAGATCGGGGGTGGTGGCTCCGCTTCCTTAAAATCCTGTTTTGAACCAGGAAGCGGACGACGGCGCTGCTGATTTTGAAGCCGGCTACCCCATTCGAACAAATCCGAGGTGACGATGAATCAAGCTTAGCAGGAACTAGGGCTCGATGAATTGTTGGTGAAGCTGCCCTATCATCGAGATTGGCGGGCCGAGTCAGGCTCCGGTACCGCCTCCACCGCCGCGGTGAGGCAGAGCATAGCCGATCTGGGGCTTCGAATTCTGCTCGCGGAAGAGCATGCCTGCCAGCGGCTTCAGGATCACCGCGAAGAGCAGGCGATGAGCACACGCGAGCGGCGAAGAACGTGACAGCAATGGCAACGGCATCGACGTCGGCCGCCCGGACGATTGAACCGCGGTTGCGGAAGCAGCGAAGAGCACTATCTCTGCGCTGGTCTCGAAAGAATGCCCCCCATCAGTGATTTGCTGGGAAACATAAGAAAACATAGGTAATCATCAGGATTTATTGCGATTTTCACTAAATTGTTGAGAAAGACGTATTGATTTAAGAAAATCGGGGGTTTTCCCCTATGCCCATGGTCTGCAAGCCATGATTGCTCAGAGGATGAGAACTCGGCGCGGCGGTGGTGGCTGGTTCCCGCTGCGATTGGAGATGAATAGGACCGAAAGCCATATGGTTGCTTGAAAATCTGATGGATCAAATAACAAAACCCATATCCCGATCTGAAAACTAGAATCGCAAAATCGGGCATCCCTCTTCCGGGATCTGGAAATCAGAACATCAGTACCCGATGAACAGTAACCGAAAAACACTCACGCCTTGGCTCATTTTCCCACAGACGGCGCCAGTTGGTGTTTACGGAACCAACACCTAAACTAAAAAGCAGTAAACGACACCGGATTTACGTGGTTCGGTCGAGAAGACCTACGTCCACGGGGTGTTTTTGGGGTTTTTTCACTATACTCCGAGAGAATTACATTTTACAAGAGATGAATGAATAAAAATGAGATGATCCCCCCCTAACCTACTACTAAGTCTCTATTTATAAGCATGTAAATAATCCTTAGGGCCTCAAGCCCATTCCCTAAGATAATTGGGCTTAAGCCCCTTTAATACATTGAAGGGTAAGATAGTAATTTCGGTTTTACGTGGGAGACCTCCCCGCGCTTTTAGTGACTCCTCTGGTGAAAATGTCTTCTCTGGCGATGGCGTCTTCTCTGGCGATGTTGATGTCTCTGGCGGAGGTGACTCCTCTGGTAAGCACGACTCCTCTGGCGAGGATGACCTCTTTGGCAAACACGACTCCTCTGGCGAGGATGACCTCTCTGGCAAATACGCCTCCTCTGGCGAGGATGACCTCTCTGGTAAATACGCCTCCTCTGGCGAGGATGACTTCTCTGTCAGATGCGATTCCTCTGGCGAGGATGACTTCTCTGGTTTACACCATTTCCCTACTATGCACATATCACTCCTCATCAGAGATTGATAAGCTCAATAAGTTCATTAGAAATATATAATAAGTTCATCCAAATTGTGAAATTCCAATGCAGGAAAATGTTATGGAGATTGGTAAGTTTCAATAAGTTCATTAGAAATATATAATAAGTTTATTCAAATTGTGAAATTTCAATGCGGAAAAATGTTATGCGATGAGGAAGTAAAACAATATTCACGGTTTTTCATTTGCTACTTCAGAAGACTATCGTTCTTGACATTCCTCTGCCGTTCAACGATACATAAAAAATTCGCCGTCGTCAATCACAAGTTGCCGATTTATTATCGTCGACGAGCAGAATCTATTACCATTTAATATTTACAAAAACTCTGGTTAGTGATTTTGCCCATCGACTAATATTGTAGACGATAATATGATTCTTTTATAATGGATGTTTTCCATATCTTATTAGCGAACTAAATCTCAATCCTGATCTGGCAATATAGTTCATGAAATATATTGATTTATATACATATATGAACATGCATTGAATTTGAGTATTAGTAAGAAATATTGCTGATGAAACATGTATGGGCTAATTCTACCAATCTCAATTTATGTGTGAAGTTTTCTAAGAATGTCTGAATTTTTCCAAAACATAATGTAGTGACCCGCTCTTTTATAAATATTAAATCCAGTAATGAGTGTTTATTTATGTTCATCAGTAAATGAAACCAGATATTATTCTGATATGAATTCAGCTTATGATCCTGAATTTATATTGTTTAAGCAGTCAATGATATTATTTCAGAGTTATAACTGACTTAGCAAAGTCACGTTATTATTTTTAAGCGAGATGGAATTAGATTTTATTTTTATTCAAGTCGTGGATTATTTCTGACTCGTGAGTTAATTAAATCTGCGGATTTAATTTAAATATTAGAAAAACAAACAAATTAAATCTACGGATTTAATTTAGATTCATTTTATAACTTATCGATTTTAGCGAGATATCACATGTCGAAATCGAGAATTATTTAAATAAATAGTACAAGTAGATACGAGCACGTGATCCATCTTACAGTTACCGAATCACCGAGACAGAGAAAATACATCAATAATTCTCCTCTACATTTTTTTATCCTTTCTTTTTCTTCTCTTTTTCTTTCCATTAATTTTGTTTCCCACCACTTTCACCACTTTTCTACACCACTATGCTTTGTTTTCCATTACCATTACAACGCCAATAATTCCTTCATCCTCCACTTAGCTCTCCACTCCACCAAACTTCCCACTTACTCCCTCCATGTCCTTTAACATTTCAGTCAGTAAACTCCCTTCACCCATTTCCTTTGACACCAGAAACCAGAGAATTTGAAGGAAAGAAATAGAATTGTAAAACTGCTGCCAACTTCAAAGGAGGTAAGTCTTGGCTAAATTTTTCCCATTCCTCCTTTATTCACCTGCATTTATTAAAACAACAACACCTTCAAATTCATTTCAGTTATTTCACAATTCATTCGATTCAACAACAAGCAATCAATTCGATCACATTCGAGGTATTTACTGAGCTCAATATGCTATGTCCTATAATGCATATTCTCCATCCAAGTATGATCAGTATACACATGAAAATAGGCTCCACAGTTTAATAAGAAAGGATACACCCTAGCTCGTGATCGGACAATTTTAGCTATGACATCCTCACACTGTTAAATGTTAGCACTGACTTTTCTCACTCAACTGAATCAATATGCATACTCCTCGACACCAATCGCGTAAACGAAAACAAACGAGACTAGAGAACTTAGCTTTAGATTGAGTGGTAGTGGACTGTCGGAGCTCTGCGACTCACGGCGACGGCGGCTCCGGGAAAGGAGGCTGCCGGACTCTTGCTGCTAACAGCAGCGGCTGGCGGCGGCACTCCCAAGCGGCGACGTCCGGCGATAGAACTCCAGGCCGCGACCCGGCGAAACAGCAGCTGTAGTTGGTGGCGTGGCTCGAACCTTCGACTCCGGAGATAGCAGCAACAGCGGACCCCTGCTCGGCGGAAATTGAGGACAGCGGCGGGTGCTCGCGGATCTCCAGAGATGTCGCGACGGCGGCGAGTTTGCTTCGCCGGAGAAGAAGTTATAGCTGCAGCGGCGTCGGGGCTCAGAGAATCAACGGAGGCGGCGTAAATCTAGAAGGTAGCCGACGACGCAGCGATAGGCAACCGTGAGCAGGCCTCTGCTTTGCCACAGATGAAAGGACGACTGAATCGGGACCGGAACGACTCGGAGAAGGCGGCTGAGACCAGAACGCGGCGACGATTTCCAGAAGTCTAGGGCACGATTGTGGGCTCTGTCGGAGGAGAGAAGGAGACGACGCTGCCAGCCATTCGCCGGTTGCTCAGTGACGGTCGCCGGATTCCAGAGCGGCCGACGACGGCGCTCCCCAGCAGGCCGCGACTCCGGCATATCAGCAGCAGTCGGCGGCGACACCAGGAGACGCAGCAGCCCCTCCAAACGGCAGCGCCTGGTTCGAGTTTTGAGAGAGGAAAAGGATCGTGAAACTGAGAACGGCGGCCGATCGTCGGATTCACAGCAGGAGCGGCGGTGGAGCTCACGAGGCAGCCATGAATTGAGAGAGGGAGAGAGCTCGATTGAATCTTGAGCAAGAGAGAGAGAGATGTGCGTCTATATGTGTGTGTGCGTGAATTTTGAGAAAATAGGGAGAGAGAACCGAGAGTTGTTGGGAGAGAAAGAGAGTTGGGCTCTCAAATTTTAAATGATTGGGCCTTGTTTTTTTTTTTAGTTGGGCCGAAAATATTTAGTTTTGGACCTCTTCATTTATTTTACTTGGGCTTTTAATTATTTTGGGCACATATTTTGGGCCGAATTAAATCATCTGGGCCGTGTTATTTCTTTATTTTGGGCCGAGTCTTGGGCCGATTTTAATTATTGTAATTGGGCCTCTGATTTATTTATATGGGCCGATTTTAATTGATTTGGGCTAAATTATTTTTGGGCCCTTATTTATTTGTTGGGCCTTATTTATTTTATTTAGATGGGCCTTTATTAAATTATTTCATTGGGCCGAATTTATTTAAATTGAAGCCCATCTATTTTATTGGGCTGTTATATTATCTTCGTTGGGCCTCGTTTGATTTATTTAATTGAGCCCAGCTAATCAAATTATTTATTGGGCCAAGATTTATTTAATTAATTGAGCCGATAAGTTACTTCAATTAGGCCTCTCATGTTAATTATTCAAGCCCACTTCTATTTAATTAATTATTAGGCTGCCTTATGTTAAGCCTTTTAATTATTTAATCTTATAACATTATTTATTCCTATTTATTAAGCCCGATTAATTTATGAGGTTATTCAGCGAATAAGCCGAATTAGTTACTTCTTAGTAACGACCAATAAAGATGGATTTATTTAATCAGTGGATTATAACATCCTGAAGAGAATAGATTAATTTTAGTTAATTATCCGGTTTCATGAGACGAGACTTAGCTTTTGTTTAAATCCAATAACTTGGATTAACAATAGAAATTCCCTGATTATTATTTCATAATAATAATTCATGCATAAGGATCATGCATAGTTAAATACACATTCTCATTTGATGATTTTATTCGAGCAATATCTTATTTATATTCTCGTAATAAAGGTCAAGCACGAGATTAATAATCAGTCAAGGAGCTACTGTACCACAAAAAGTTTCTAACAGGTGGGCATTACTTTCATATATATCAAATGAGTTTAAATGTTATGTTCAAGCAAGTTATTTCATGATTAAATTAATTGAAGATATTTCAAATATTGTCTTGCCATAAAATATTTAAATTTCAGTATGATATCTATCTGATGTGACTTTCATCATGCAATCGAATTCGGGTCCTGAGCAGTTGATAGCTATCCTGCCAGGGCTAGTGTACACCAGTGACCGTGAGTCATCTAGCGGGTTGGCCGGTCAAGTGACCGTGAGAGGTGGCCACCTCTCCGGCACAAAGTTCCAGATATGATAGATTACAAGAGAACTTAGACTGCAGTCGAACTTTAAGAATCACAAATGAATTTAGTAAGCTTGGGCCTTTTAGCGAAAAACTCCCTTGCTGTACTGTTTAATTATGGCATGACAATTTACAGTTTTGAAGCATGTATTTTATACTTAGGCATACGTGCCCACTGAGTACTTTTGTACTCAAGCCCTGCATATATTTCTAAATGTGCAGGTTGAGTAGCTGCCGATGGTGATGAAGTGACGAGCGGGACTCTTTTATCTTATTATGTATTAATGAACTCTAGGGTTACATGTCTTCATACATGTAATCAGAACCTTATTCCGCTGCGTACTCAGAAGTTTTATGTTTATTTGGCTAAGTCAGAGATATCTGAACTTACTAGTTATTTGAGTCTATACGACTAAACTTCTGTTATATTATAAATATTCCTTTTGCTAAATGATGAAATGTGATCCTTTCTTGTTTGATTATTCCCCTTTCTACCCCGCTTCTAATCTCCCTCCATTAGTCACGGTTTCCCCGGCTTAATTATCCTTAATTAGGGCCGGTCGTGACAGAGTGGTATCAGAGCAGTTCATTTGCTCTGAACCCTAGAGTTAATAATTTTTTCTAGTATGATCACTAGTATGAAAGAGTCAGTCGGCAAAAGCTCAGCACTTCATCACATCGCTATGCTCAACAGAAAGGAATGCAACAGAAAGTTTTGAATGTTGAAGTTTATATTTCGCTTTGATGCAAATGTTGATTTTACTTATGCCTTTTTATGGGGATGTTACTCAATGAACTTAGATGCGCTAAAGATGCATGATCACTGTTATGAACACAACAATGGAAGGAATTTAGCAAGAACATTTTTGCTTTTCTCTGTAAATTGAGGCGATGAGTAAGTTACAAAGTTAGTGAACCAGACGAGAAATCAACAAACAAAATACAATGGGGAGTAAAGAAAAGTGTCACACACGAGATAGTGACACGGGCATAGATCTTCGTTCGGATTATTCACGCGAGGCGGATACCGAATCAACTATCGCTTTAATCAGAGTATAGTGGGAACACTTTTCATAGTAATAAGAATACCCTACATAGTTTGGAAACTGCAACATAGCGGAGTTATCTCTTTTCAAAAACCTAGTTAGTACTAGTTGCAGCATATTTAAGACTTCACGAATTATATTCGAGTCTAGTGTTAAGCTATTATGATTATAATACCGTGGTTTGAATTTCGAGACCTCAAGTAGAATTATTACCTTACTGTTGTAGATATGTTTGAACCCTACTGTTTTTGCCACCTATTTTGATATTCGTGAGTTTGATTATGCGACCTTCATGTATAGATGGCGAGGATGCGCTTTACCAGACGACGGCCGTTGCGTCGAGATGCTAGTCCGGATACTATCAGGAACTCATATTTTACTTATCGCCGATGCCACGGTGATGACTTAGGCCAATTCTTGGCCGGCTTCCATCGACACTGGGTCGCTGCAAGAGATCATGGGATATCGGACTATGACGGAATGGAGCGGCTAATGGATTTGCTGCCATCAGAATGGCAGGGATGGGCGAGGATGATTTCCGCTCACTACATCACTCGTTCTGGCAGGTCCTATGACTTGCATTATGACTTCTCTGGATTTACTGCTGAGATCCAGGCACAATTCACTCGTTGGGGAAATGCTCCTCGAGGGCCGTATATACGTCCGGGAGACCTTGCTCGAGTCGGAGTACCTTCGCCCGACGAACTACTGGACCCACTTCCGGAGCCGACTCCACCAGCAGCCCCTATCTTAAGGCAACCCAGGAGGCACGACGCTGAGGCAGGCCCCTCTAGGCCTCAAGCCTACAGAGATTTTCCACCTGGCACGGGTTCAGTGCCATTAGTCTGTGAGCCACCATTGTCATCGAGGCAGTTGAGCAAGGCAGAGATAGCAGCCGCTATGGTCGACGTTGACAGAGTCTTAGCCGATACCATGGATTTCCTCAATAAGGGAAAAGCCCCGGCCATGGACGACCGCCCAACTCTTCGAGTCACCTTGAAGATGATTCGCTCAGCCATCATTGGCCAGGCAGCAGGTGAAGGAGGGGGTGAGTCGCACCCATCTGGCGGAGAAACAGATGAAGACCCAGAGGAAGATCCGGAAGAGGATCCAGAGGAAGACAGCCATGCCCCGACCCAGGGATCTTGTACCCGATCTTCTTAGACCGGTTTATATATATATCTAATAGGATGATATTTAAATATTCCAGAAACATAGATTGTTCTGATGCTTTTGTATGCCATGTGTCGGCATAGACTTTTGACTAGTATTAGGACGGAGACGCGAAACCTTGGGACGTTCCGTGACTGAGTAGTTTTTGTAATGGCTCACTAGGTAGCCAGTTCATCATGTGTGGTACTTAGATAGATCTTTGAATCTAGATTTTATGATGATGTAAAGTCCTCATTGAGGCAATTTTCCCTATGTTATATATGGTGACCTTATTGGTCTTTCGTGGCAAGTCATTCCGCTATGTTTTATTTATATGTTCGCTTAAGTTTTAACAGGAGCAGAACTCGATGAGTTAAAGAGTAACTATAGAAATGATAGTATGTCCTTATTGCATTTTAATGCGCTGACAACTTATGTTTTGACCTAATAGAATGCCGCCAAAACGAGGACGACCAAGAGGAGGGGGCAGGATTCCCCGAAATGAAAGAAGAGACCCAGAAACAGTGCCAGAACCAGAACCCGAAATAGTTCAACCACCTGTTCAGCCAGAACGACGGATTGAAGAATTATTTTTGCGACAGAACCCACCTACTTTCAACGGGACAGGAGACCCGGCAGAAGCTGAAACTTGGGTTCGCGCTATTGAACGCATTTTCAACTTCCTGCGTTGCACCGACCAAGAACGCCTGACTTGTATGTCCTTTCAGTTGACTGGGTCAGCTGATTTCTGGTGGGAAGCAAGGATGAAAACAATGACAGCAGAGCAGTTAGAAAATCTGACCTGGGAACAATTCAAAGCCGGTATATATGACAAGTATATACCCAAGAGCTACCGCAAGAAAAAGGAAGCTGAATTTTACAATCTGAAACAAGGGAAGATGTCGGTAACTCAATACGACAGGATGTTCTGCGATATGTCTAGATATGCACCGGAACAAGTTGACACAGATGAGAAGATGGCTGAAAAGTTTTGTGCCGGTCTGAGGCACGAAATTAGGATGGCTTTGGCAAGCCACGGAGGATTGTCTTACACTGAGTCGCTCAGCCGAGCATTAGACATTGAAGCAGCCATGCCAGGAGAAAGACCTGCAACTGTACCTACGCCAGCACCTTCACATGATCAGAATCATAATCAAAATTTTAGAGGAAAGAGGAGATGGGACAACAGTAACCCGAACCAAGGTGAGAAGAGGCCATGGCAGGGACGGGTTTTCCAGTCACAGGGCTATGGAGGCCAGAGTGCACCGAAACAGATGGGAAATGACCAACAGAGGGCCCCACATTGTCCCAAATGTAACAAAAATCATGTGGGAATCTGTAAGACCGGCAGTGATAGTTGCTATATCTGTAACCAGAAGGGGCACTATGCAAACCGGTGCCCGAATAAGCAACATGGAACGGGTTCAAGGCCAAACCCACCTATCCAGGCTCCACCTCTGCGAGCAATTCAAGCTTTGCCCCAATCATACCCAAGGCAGCAACCACAGTATCAGCAGCCACAACAGCACCAACAGCTACAGTACCAAACCCAACCTCAACAACCATATCAGCAACAGGCCCGCCAACAACAGCAGCGACAACAGAAACAACATGAAAAACCTCGTCATGCTAGAGCCTATGCTATGAGGCAGAAGCAGCCCGAGAACAACCAGGGAAACCTGGCAGGTATGGGCATGCTACTCAATACTCCTGTTGTACTTCTATTTGATACGGGCGCATCACATACTTTCATTTCAAGTACATGTGTTGACACATTAAAACTTAAAATGGAAAGAGCTGACCAAGAGTTGAGTATATCATCACCTATAGGAGGGATGACGATAGTAGATCATGTGTGCTTGAACCTAGAACTGAACATAGGGTCACACAAGATTGTAGTGAACAACTCGTATGTTATTCCAATGGGAGATGTGGACATAATCCTAGGAATGGACTGGCTAGCCGAGAACTATGCCACCATCCTTTGTAACGAAAGACGGATATCGTTTCGACCCCCAGGAAGGGAGCCGTCACATTTCCACGGAATTAGTATGGGAAGAAGAAAGATGATTATCTCCGCCCTACAAGCAACGAAAATGATGAAGAAGGGATACCCAGCTTACCTCGTATATTTGCACGGAGAACGGGGTACTGAAAAGAGTATAGAAGATGTAGCAATTGTACGGGACTTTTCAGATGTATTTCCAGAGATTCTGCCAGGGCCACCACCGGACAGACCAATTGAGTTTACCATTGATTTGGAGCCCGGGGCAGCTCCCATTTCGAAGGCACCATACCGGATGGCTCCTAAAGAGTTGGAAGAACTCAAAATACAACTGCAAGAACTTTTGGAACTTGGATTCATTAGGCCAAGTGTATCACCTTGGGGTGCACCTGTACTTTTTGTGAAGAAAAAGGATGGCACATTGAGAATGTGCATAGACTATAGGGAACTGAACAAAGTGACACTGAAGAACAAATATCCTTTACCAAGGATAGATGACCTCTTCGACCAGCTCAAGGGAGCAAGCGTGTTCTCGAAGATTGATTTGCGGTCTGGTTATCACCAGCTGAAGATTCGACCAGAAGACGTACCTAAGACGGCATTTCGAACTAGGTATGGCCACTACGAATTTGTAGTTGTGCCATTCGGGCTAACTAATGCGCCAGCCGTGTTCATGGACCTCATGAATCGAGTGTTCCATCCGTATTTAGACAAATTTGTCTTGGTATTCATAGATGACATCCTGATCTACTCGAAGAACGATAAAGACCATGAGGAACATCTGAGAATTGTTCTAGAAACGTTGAGGACAGAGCGCCTTTATGCCAAATTCAGCAAGTGTGAGTTTTGGCTCAGCGAAGTCACGTTTTTAGGACATATTGTATCATCAGAAGGGATTAAAGTGGACCCTGAAAAAGTGCAAGCAGTGCGCGAATGGAAATCGCCTACTAACCCTAATGAGATAAGAAGTTTCTTAGGATTGGCAGGTTACTATAGGAGGTTTATGGAAGGATTTTCCAAAATTGCAAGGCCAATGACGCAACTACTCAGGAAGGGAATAAAATTTTCTTGGACAGAAGAGTGCGAGAAGAGCTTCCAAGAACTTAAGGAGAAGTTAACTACGGCACCAGTGTTAGCCGTCCCAACAGCTGATAAGGAATACATGATCTACACAGACGCGTCCAAAAATGGACTTGGTTGCGTGCTGATGCAAGAAGGAAGAGTGATAGCATATGCGTCACGACAGCTTAGGCCACATGAACTGAATTACCCGACTCATGATCTGGAGTTAGCTGCAGTGGTGCATGCGCTGAAGATTTGGAGGCACCACCTATATGGAGTTAGGTGTGAAATATTCACAGATCATAAAAGCCTGAAATACTTTTTCGAGCAAAAGGACCTCAACATGAGACAGAGGAGATGGCTTGAACTAGTGAAAGACTATGACTGCGGTATTAACTACCACCCAGGCAAGGCCAACGTAGTGGCTGATGCATTGAGTCGTAAGACCCAATCTAAATTGGGAGCTCTCATCACTCGAGAGACGGTGCTCATAAGGGAATTTAGTAAAATGAGCATAGAAGTGGTTAAACCACCAGGGACGATAGCAAGCGTTGTGGCAACAGTACCTAACTTGAGAAAGATGATCGTGGAAGCACAAAGAAAAGACGGGAAGATGGAAAAACTACGGGAAGCAGTAAGAAAAGGAGGCGTCAAGAATTATCAAGAAGCATCAGATAATGTTATCCTCTTTGAAGGAAGAATATGCATCCCCCACGATGATGAGCTTAAGGATAAAATCATGAGTGAGGCTCACGATACCCCTTATACTGCCCACCCAGGCGGTACTAAGATGTATCAGGACCTAAAGAAACACTTTTGGTGGGAAGGAATGAAGAGAGACATAGCGTCATTTGTGGAGAAATGCCTAGCATGCCAACAGGTGAAGGCTTTACATCAAAGGCCATATGGAAAACTACAACCGTTAGAAATTCCAGAATGGAAGTGGGAGCACATCGCAATGGATTTTGTGACCAGTTTGCCCAAAACAAAGAGAGGAAACACTGCCATTTGGGTAATAGTGGATCGACTCACAAAATGTGCTCATTTTATACCAATACCGATCACACATGGGTCAGACAAGCTAGCTCAGTTGTATGTTCGAGAGATTGTACGCTTACACGGTGTACCAGTGTCGATCACTTCAGACCGAGACTCAAAATTTACTTCTAGATTTTGGATGAGCTTACAGAAGGAGTTAGGCACGAGGTTAAATTTCAGCACCGCCTTCCACCCGCAGACAGATGGGCAGTCTGAAAGGACAATTCAGACCCTCGAAGATATGTTGAGAACAGTGGTGTTAGATAGAGGTGGAAGTTGGGAAGTAGTGCTGCCGTTGATTGAATTTGCCTATAATAACAGTTACCAGGCGACTATCGATATGGCACCATATGAGGCATTGTATGGAAGAAAATGTAGATCACCACTTTATTGGGATGAAGTGGGTGAGAGAAAAGTTTTAGGACCAGACATGGTAAATGAGATGGTTGAGATAGTCCGCCAAATCAGAGGGCGAATAAAGGAGGCGCAAGATAGACAGAAATCTTACGCTGATGCACGCCGAACCGAATTACAGTTTGAAATAGGAGACAAGGTCTTCCTAAAGGTATCTCCTACCAAGGGGATAACTAGGTTTGGTGTCAAGGGAAAACTTAGGCCCCGATTCGTAGGACCTTATGAGATTTTGGAAAGAATAGGCCCAGTAGCCTATAGGTTGGCATTACCGCCAAGTTTTGGGAACGTTCACAATGTTTTCCACGTATCACAACTCAGAAAATACGTTTTCGATCCAAAGCACATAATCCACCAAGAAGAGATGATCCTTTGCCCAGACTTGAGCTATGAAGAGAGACCAGAGGCTATTCTAGATCGAAAAGTACAACAACTCAGGAATAAAGCAATCACATCAGTGAAAGTCTTATGGAGACACCACGGACAAGAAGAAGCCACGTGGGAACTTGAAGACAAAATGAAGGAGAAATATCCCGAACTGTTTTAGAAGAAATATGCAAATTTCGGGACGAAATTTTTGTTAAGAGGGGTAGTATGTAGTGACCCGCTCTTTTATAAATATTAAATCCAGTAATGAGTGTTTATTTATGTTCATCAGTAAATGAAACCAGATATTATTCTGATATGAATTCAGCTTATGATCCTGAATTTATATTGTTTAAGCAGTCAATGATATTATTTCAGAGTTATAACTGACTTAGCAAAGTCACGTTATTATTTTTAAGCGAGATGGAATTAGATTTTATTTTTATTCAAGTCGTGGATTATTTCTGACTCGTGAGTTAATTAAATCTGCGGATTTAATTTAAATATTAGAAAAACAAACAAATTAAATCTACGGATTTAATTTAGATTCATTTTATAACTTATCGATTTTAGCGAGATATCACATGTCGAAATCGAGAATTATTTAAATAAATAGTACAAGTAGATACGAGCACGTGATCCATCTTACAGTTACCGAATCACCGAGACAGAGAAAATACATCAATAATTCTCCTCTACATTTTTTTATCCTTTCTTTTTCTTCTCTTTTTCTTTCCATTAATTTTGTTTCCCACCACTTTCACCACTTTTCTACACCACTATGCTTTGTTTTCCATTACCATTACAACGCCAATAATTCCTTCATCCTCCACTTAGCTCTCCACTCCACCAAACTTCCCACTTACTCCCTCCATGTCCTTTAACATTTCAGTCAGTAAACTCCCTTCACCCATTTCCTTTGACACCAGAAACCAGAGAATTTGAAGGAAAGAAATAGAATTGTAAAACTGCTGCCAACTTCAAAGGAGGTAAGTCTTGGCTAAATTTTTCCCATTCCTCCTTTATTCACCTGCATTTATTAAAACAACAACACCTTCAAATTCATTTCAGTTATTTCACAATTCATTCGATTCAACAACAAGCAATCAATTCGATCACATTCGAGGTATTTACTGAGCTCAATATGCTATGTCCTATAATGCATATTCTCCATCCAAGTATGATCAGTATACACATGAAAATAGGCTCCACAGTTTAATAAGAAAGGATACACCCTAGCTCGTGATCGGACAATTTTAGCTATGACATCCTCACACTGTTAAATGTTAGCACTGACTTTTCTCACTCAACTGAATCAATATGCATACTCCTCGACACCAATCGCGTAAACGAAAACAAACGAGACTAGAGAACTTAGCTTTAGATTGAGTGGTAGTGGACTGTCGGAGCTCTGCGACTCACGGCGACGGCGGCTCCGGGAAAGGAGGCTGCCGGACTCTTGCTGCTAACAGCAGCGGCTGGCGGCGGCACTCCCAAGCGGCGACGTCCGGCGATAGAACTCCAGGCCGCGACCCGGCGAAACAGCAGCTGTAGTTGGTGGCGTGGCTCGAACCTTCGACTCCGGAGATAGCAGCAACAGCGGACCCCTGCTCGGCGGAAATTGAGGACAGCGGCGGGTGCTCGCGGATCTCCAGAGATGTCGCGACGGCGGCGAGTTTGCTTCGCCGGAGAAGAAGTTATAGCTGCAGCGGCGTCGGGGCTCAGAGAATCAACGGAGGCGGCGTAAATCTAGAAGGTAGCCGACGACGCAGCGATAGGCAACCGTGAGCAGGCCTCTGCTTTGCCACAGATGAAAGGACGACTGAATCGGGACCGGAACGACTCGGAGAAGGCGGCTGAGACCAGAACGCGGCGACGATTTCCAGAAGTCTAGGGCACGATTGTGGGCTCTGTCGGAGGAGAGAAGGAGACGACGCTGCCAGCCATTCGCCGGTTGCTCAGTGACGGTCGCCGGATTCCAGAGCGGCCGACGACGGCGCTCCCCAGCAGGCCGCGACTCCGGCATATCAGCAGCAGTCGGCGGCGACACCAGGAGACGCAGCAGCCCCTCCAAACGGCAGCGCCTGGTTCGAGTTTTGAGAGAGGAAAAGGATCGTGAAACTGAGAACGGCGGCCGATCGTCGGATTCACAGCAGGAGCGGCGGT
The DNA here is from genome assembly GCF_028751815.1 of Salvia miltiorrhiza. Taxonomy (NCBI): domain Eukaryota; kingdom Viridiplantae; phylum Streptophyta; class Magnoliopsida; order Lamiales; family Lamiaceae; genus Salvia; species Salvia miltiorrhiza. The sequence continues at coordinate 2,437,267 of NC_080388.1, forward strand.
GGAGCTCACGAGGCAGCCATGAATTGAGAGAGGGAGAGAGCTCGATTGAATCTTGAGCAAGAGAGAGAGAGATGTGCGTCTATATGTGTGTGTGCGTGAATTTTGAGAAAATAGGGAGAGAGAACCGAGAGTTGTTGGGAGAGAAAGAGAGTTGGGCTCTCAAATTTTAAATGATTGGGCCTTGTTTTTTTTTTTAGTTGGGCCGAAAATATTTAGTTTTGGACCTCTTCATTTATTTTACTTGGGCTTTTAATTATTTTGGGCACATATTTTGGGCCGAATTAAATCATCTGGGCCGTGTTATTTCTTTATTTTGGGCCGAGTCTTGGGCCGATTTTAATTATTGTAATTGGGCCTCTGATTTATTTATATGGGCCGATTTTAATTGATTTGGGCTAAATTATTTTTGGGCCCTTATTTATTTGTTGGGCCTTATTTATTTTATTTAGATGGGCCTTTATTAAATTATTTCATTGGGCCGAATTTATTTAAATTGAAGCCCATCTATTTTATTGGGCTGTTATATTATCTTCGTTGGGCCTCGTTTGATTTATTTAATTGAGCCCAGCTAATCAAATTATTTATTGGGCCAAGATTTATTTAATTAATTGAGCCGATAAGTTACTTCAATTAGGCCTCTCATGTTAATTATTCAAGCCCACTTCTATTTAATTAATTATTAGGCTGCCTTATGTTAAGCCTTTTAATTATTTAATCTTATAACATTATTTATTCCTATTTATTAAGCCCGATTAATTTATGAGGTTATTCAGCGAATAAGCCGAATTAGTTACTTCTTAGTAACGACCAATAAAGATGGATTTATTTAATCAGTGGATTATAACATCCTGAAGAGAATAGATTAATTTTAGTTAATTATCCGGTTTCATGAGACGAGACTTAGCTTTTGTTTAAATCCAATAACTTGGATTAACAATAGAAATTCCCTGATTATTATTTCATAATAATAATTCATGCATAAGGATCATGCATAGTTAAATACACATTCTCATTTGATGATTTTATTCGAGCAATATCTTATTTATATTCTCGTAATAAAGGTCAAGCACGAGATTAATAATCAGTCAAGGAGCTACTGTACCACAAAAAGTTTCTAACAGGTGGGCATTACTTTCATATATATCAAATGAGTTTAAATGTTATGTTCAAGCAAGTTATTTCATGATTAAATTAATTGAAGATATTTCAAATATTGTCTTGCCATAAAATATTTAAATTTCAGTATGATATCTATCTGATGTGACTTTCATCATGCAATCGAATTCGGGTCCTGAGCAGTTGATAGCTATCCTGCCAGGGCTAGTGTACACCAGTGACCGTGAGTCATCTAGCGGGTTGGCCGGTCAAGTGACCGTGAGAGGTGGCCACCTCTCCGGCACAAAGTTCCAGATATGATAGATTACAAGAGAACTTAGACTGCAGTCGAACTTTAAGAATCACAAATGAATTTAGTAAGCTTGGGCCTTTTAGCGAAAAACTCCCTTGCTGTACTGTTTAATTATGGCATGACAATTTACAGTTTTGAAGCATGTATTTTATACTTAGGCATACGTGCCCACTGAGTACTTTTGTACTCAAGCCCTGCATATATTTCTAAATGTGCAGGTTGAGTAGCTGCCGATGGTGATGAAGTGACGAGCGGGACTCTTTTATCTTATTATGTATTAATGAACTCTAGGGTTACATGTCTTCATACATGTAATCAGAACCTTATTCCGCTGCGTACTCAGAAGTTTTATGTTTATTTGGCTAAGTCAGAGATATCTGAACTTACTAGTTATTTGAGTCTATACGACTAAACTTCTGTTATATTATAAATATTCCTTTTGCTAAATGATGAAATGTGATCCTTTCTTGTTTGATTATTCCCCTTTCTACCCCGCTTCTAATCTCCCTCCATTAGTCACGGTTTCCCCGGCTTAATTATCCTTAATTAGGGCCGGTCGTGACACATAAATAGCAAGGAATAGCTATAAAATTAAAACCAATGCATTTCTGGATTGTGTTGTATGTTCATTGAATCACATACAAAAGTTCGAGGAACGTTTGTATATGTTCAATCAAATTGGTTTGTATGAATTAAGCATATATACTCTATATTTTTTAACTGATCATGCTTGTTGGATGAAATGCAAATATAGGGTGGTTGATGTGAGTTCTTTCTGTATTTGGGTATGGCTTTGAGGCTGGGTTGGTGGTGCAGCTGATGTACTATGTCCGAATTGAAGAGGAAAAAGAAAAAGACGAGGGAGCTGCAATTTTCTTTGTTTTGTTCATGAAATATGTGTCAACTGTTCATCGGATGTATATCAATGTTCAGAAGAATTTATAAAATACATGAAGAGTTCAACAATAATGCTCCTTATGTTTATCAATATTATTCTTTTGGCTCATCAGTAGTAGTCTGCCTGATCATCAGTATGTTCATGTATTATTTTCCTTATATTCGTTTGAATATGTTCTTTCTGTACGTTCATCAGTAATGCTCTTTGTGTTCATCAATATTGATCTCTATGTTCGTCAGTAATCGTTTGCCTCGTAGTCAATAATGTTCATGGATAATGTTTCTTATGTTCATTTATATATGTTCTATCTGTTCATGAATATTGTTCTTTTTGTTCGTGCATATTTATGTTCATCAACGATATTCTCCAGAGTTTGTCTGCCAATTTGTTATTCATCGTTTCTAAGACTTTCGCATGGCAGGATGTTGACATCCAGAAAGCTAATAAGGCTAATCAAGATAATTAGTTCACTAAAAAAGATAACGACAAAATTGAAAATCAAGTAAATAATAGCACGAAGGAAAACACATATGAGAATATGAGACACAACTTCAAGTGCGGTTGTTTTGATATTTTCTGAAATAATAACATAGGTTCGGAATATGAATAAAGCAATTTTCACTAGAACTATGTAATCTTTCACTAGAAAAAATAACTATTTATAAGGACAGCAGTAATAATTCATAAAAAGGGAATGTAGTCAACAAAAAAAAATAATAATACATTATAGTTCATCCATAAAAAAAAATAAAAAATGTAGTTACTTGTTTTTCTCATATAATGACTATGATTATTTTAATATATTTTCCCCCATAATGGTATTTCATGATTTAATTAATCGTAGTAACAATTATCAATTCAATATGTTACGTGTAAGATGAACAATGCAATTAAAAAAAATAAAATTGATATGCATTATATTTAGAAGATCCGTATGAATGACACGAATCTAAGTGAATCGGTTACATCCAATAAAAGATACCATATTTAAAATCATCACATCCCTCAATTTATGGTATAAGTCGGTTACAGAATATATAGGCTAAGCGTGCATCGGTTAGATTTAGCTTAGATATAGAAAAAATTGATTAAAATAAATGTACAAATTACACTAATAGCCTTTAATGATTTGGAGGCTGACGAATTATTGTAAAGTATCATCCGTTAGATTAAGTAAGATGGAGGGCCAAGATTACTTCTCTCTTCTCTCTTACATTTAAGCCTTTTTCATTGAACCTTTGCCTATATATATATATATATATATATATATATATATATAGGGAGATGTTCAAGAAAAAACCACTAAATAAAAAAAGAACGGAGAACTATTTTCAGCTATTCGATCATTAAGATCTACAGTGGATGCATCATCTTGTTGGAACAATTAAGAACTTGAATTCGAATCATGAAGGGAACAATTTTTTTTTTATTTTTTTAGTGCATTAGATTTAACAGCGAATGCATTAATTTTTACAATGGATGCATTAGATTTGATGATTTTCACGTTCTCGCAAATGATGGATAGCAGGAAAGTTGAAGGTAACAATTCATTTATCTGTGCCATTTATTTCAGTGTTCATTACAATAATGGTTAAGTTCAAGAAATATGAATGCAGGTTCAATGAAATTGGGAACGAGACATGTAACACTAAAAAACACAAATGTGATGTTAAATTGGTTTTCGATAGGCATTTTCGTATGAACATATAGATTTGTTAATTTTCTTTGAATATTTCAAATTTTAAGGTCCCCCACCAAGATTTATTGTAATGTTGCGATTTTTTTCTTTGAAATCCAAATGGCTTGTGAAATTATGCTTGACCCTTTTTTCCAATTTGTTCAATAGATTGGTTGGTTGGAACTCGAAGTCCAGCAACGATGGCGGGGGTTGAAGAGGGCGGGGTTGGAGATTCTCCCTATTTCATATCGAAGAGGTATGTGAAGGAGTGGTTGAGTAGGTTGAATTGGGTCTCACGTTGTAGGTGAAATTGTAATTTGGCGGCCGAGAAGCAGTCAAGCTTGAGTCGGAGAGAATGTGGGGTAGTTTGATGGGCTGTTGTTTCCGCCGCCGCGGAGAGAATGTGGGACAGTTTGACGGTCTGCTAATGTTCAACACATTCAAAACAATATACCGTATGTTCATTAAATATATGAACTTTTTTTTGAACATTAAGCGATCTTTTTATGAACTTAGCATTATTTGTGAGGAATTTAGTGTGCGTGTGATAATGTTTAAACGAATGTCAGCTAAATTAGATATACACAAAAAATTTGATAATAACTAACCAAAAAATTTGAACTGTGAAATTTACCAATTGAACAAATTATATTGCAACAGTGGAAAATAATTTCTTACTGGGTAATTAAACGTAATGTTTACTTAGACTATAATTAGACACTGAATATTTTTTTTGAACTTTACGCCATCTTTTTATGAACTTGTTTATATTTTTAATGAAATTACATGTTGAACAAATAAAAGTTTGAATTATAGTATTAAACAAATAAAATACCGTTCATTTTGAATGTTTTCTGACTTGTTGAACTTGTTTTAATTAATAGTTATCCTCCATGACGTATTACAAAGGATGAAGTCTATTTATTCTAAAAAAAATATGTCGAAAAGTGTAGTGACCCGCTCTTTTATATATTTTAAATCCAGTAATGAGTGTTTATTTTTGTTCATCAGTGAATGAAAACGGTTATTATCCTGATATGAATTCAGCTTATGATCCTGAATTCATATTATTAAAGCAGTCAATGATATTATTTCAGAGTTATAACTGACTTAGCAAAGTCACGTTATTATTTTTTTTGCGAGATGGAATTAGATTTTATTTTTACTTAAGTCGTGGATTATTTCCGGCTTGTGAGGAGAATTAAATCTACGGATTTAATTTAGATTTATTTTACAGTCCATCGATGCTAGCAAGCAAGAAATCAAATATCGTGCGAGTATATATATATACGCTACATTAGTAAGAATTCAAGATTAGTATTTCATTAAGCGCGTTACTGTACTACAAGTTTATAATTCCCAAGAGGCAAGAGCTTTACTTCAGCCATATCCCACATTACTACACATCAAATGCAACACCATTCCTTGTTTAATATCATCAGCCGACAAGGAATCAATAAAGGAAAATCATTAAAGCAATAAAGGAAAATCATTAAAGTTAGTGGAAAGAAATAAGTGTGCTGCCACCATCCTTTGCTCCCCACCTCTTCAACCACCAAAAGCCATGCTTTCCTCCCTTTACAGCCACCAACTTCACTCCTTATTATATCACCCACCAAATCCTTCTCTCTTTACGCATCAACAGCTTGAGGAAGTTGTCATAATTTCTGCAAGATTCGAGAGGTAAGATTGACCTGATCCTCTCCAGTTTCTTCCTAAGTTCCTCCTGCATTGTTAAGCAAACAAAATACACAATTTGTTTTCAGCTATCTTCTCATTGAACTCAACATCACCGCAACCAACCAAAAGCACAAACATTCAAGGTAATCATGCTATCCTAATATTCAATTCAGTTCACATCCATATCTTACATATCACAGTTCATCTGCATCAAATAGGGAAGATATGTCGTACAGTAGAGAGATCATAAGTTTCACAATCTGATGCACTCTAGAATAGCAAGTTATAAGCATCTTGAACTTAGTAAACACCCAACTATGCGATCATGAACAAGTGACAGATTACATAGGAGTAAACGAGCATAATTTGAGATGTAAGCAAAACAAGAAGATTTCACCTTGCCTTGTCCGATTGAGAATCGATTAAATGGATTGAGAGGGTAGTGGACTGTCGGAGCTCTGCGACTCACGGCGACGGCGGCTCCGGGAGAGGCGGCTGCCGGGCTCTTGCTGTCAACAGCAGCGGCCGACGGCGGCGCTCCTCCAACGAGCCACTGACCACCGAACGAGCTGCAGCAGCTCCAGGCCGCGACTCCGGCGAAACAGCAGCGGTAGTTGGCGGCGACTTCGGACGAGCTAGCGGCGGCGGCGTTTCTCCAGCAGGCGTTTTGACCACCGATCTCAGACAGCAGCGACAACAGCAACATCTGTCGGCGGCGGTTGCGCCGGATCCTTCGCGGGTCTCAGGCGGCGGCGGCAGATCGCGTGAGAGGGTGAGATGTGCGTCTGTGTGTGCGTTTCTTTGAAGAGAGAGAGAGATCTGAAATTGTGTGGGTGAGAGAATAGTATGGACCGTGTTTGAGGGAGAAGAAGATGGAGTTGGGCCAATTCTTTGGGCTTTATTTATTTTAGTCTTTGGGCTGTGATTTGGGCCTTTTATTAATTCATTTGGGTCTTGTATTTTATTTTCTTTGGGCCAATTCTTTAAATTATGTGGGCTGCAGATTTAATTGATTGGGCCCAGTTTCTTTTATTTTAATTGGGTTGTCTTATGTTGCTCCCAATTGATAATCAGATTTTCTTATTATTTGTTGAGCCCAAGTAGAATCGACTCTAGAATTATTAATTCATTAATTAGACTCAATCATTTCTAATTATGGATTTAATTTAAAACGAGGTCATGAGATTAATAAGCGGTTTAGCAAATCCTAAGATGAGTGGATTGATTTAGATTAATAATTTGATCTCATAAGACGATCTTTGATCGTATAGTTGGATTATTACTAACGGAATATGAGTCATGCATAGTTACTTTACGCATTCTCAATAATTGAGGATTTTTACTTGAGCTATATCTTATTTTATGTTCTCGCAATAAAGGTTAAGGCGAGAGTAAGAGCCAGTTAAGAAGTCATTGAGCTATAGCAAAGTTTGGTAATCAGGTGGGCATTACTTTCATATATATATCAAATGAATTTAATGTTACATTTGAACAAGATATTTCATTACAAAATCATTAATCTGAAAATTATTTCAATTGTTGTCTTGCCATAAATGTTTCAATTTTAGTATGATATCTATCTGATGTGGCTTTGCCAGTTATATAATCGAATTCGGGTCTTGAGCAGTTGATAGCTATCCTGCCAGGGCTAGTGTACACCAGTGACCGTGAGTCATCTAGCGGGTTGGCCGGTCAAGTGACCGTGAGAGGTGGTGTCACACCCCAATTCTTGAATGAATAAATATAATCGAGGTGCAACTAATTCATAGAAATAAACAAGGAACAACCTTGTTAAAACCCGAATAATAAGATAGAGAGTCGGGCTATGCCCCTTTGGATCACAAGTTTTGTTTCATGCTTCTGACAACCGACATTCATTAGCATAAATTTAGTAGTGAAGAGTCTAAGCTCGGTCAGGTATATCATTTGAAATTTAACATGAAGATCTTAAGTTGAGAAAACAAAAGACTGATATGAGTAATTGCTACAGCGGAAGTCTAACATATGAATTTATCTCTAGCCTCAGCTCCGTCCCGTCAGCACCGGCCAGCCAACCTGAAAACATTTGAAAGTATTTTTGGGCTAAGTACTAATGTACTTAGTGGGCATGCATTTTCTGAAACATTTCATATTTTCGTAAACACAGTTTATCCAATCGTACTTGACATAACTTAGAAGGTTTTAAATTGAAAGAACTTTTAAGCATGTTAAAATAATTTTCATTTGTGCACATGTCACACTCCCTTTCCGTTACTCGCTGTGATCCCGGACCTTTTAGCCACCGACGGATCCATTACTCCTGCTTTACTTGGACTGAGGGCGTAACCCAGCCAAGTTCCCATTTGGGACCCAATGCTCCGGAACACATCCCGTCGAGCACCCTTATAACGCCTCATACATGATTAGTGCCCGAATGGAGATCAACCCACCGAGTCAGCTAATAGGTGTACACAATTCTCAAATAACGTGTTAGGTCAAGAGAGAACCTCGATCGATTCATTAATGCGAGCCTTAAACGGAGCAGAGTGCACATAAACATTTTATTGGATAAACAGTTTTCATTACATTAAATAAACAATTTGCAGTTCATTGAAACATTTAGAGCTTAATAACTCAATCATACTTTGTACATTTGGAAAGTAAGCCCACCTGGATAGGCAAAGCCTGAAGATCATACACATAAAAACCTGTCTTGGGAAAGCAGCGCTAATCCCCCTGGTCACAAAGCCTACAAGAAATTCTATTCTTAATAGGTCTCGTGAAGCTAATCTTAAGTCATGGTGTAGTGCTTAATATTCTATGATTCACTTAGCCGGGTTTTTAAACTTTAATGAATAAATATTTAAAAACATTTTTCTTGAGTTAAGAATACCAACAATATTCTTACTCGACTTTCTTTAATAATTGGAATTATAATTAAAACCAATTAAATACTTTTATTTCAAAATAAATACAATTTCATGTCATGCTTAACATATAATAAGTAATTTACTTAAAATATGCACATAATAATAATTTAATATTATTATGAAAATTATCCTTTAAATAAATTAATCAAACTAATAATAGTCCAATTAATTAAAAATAAGAAAGCTCAATTTAATTAAACAATAATAGGGCCATCTATTAAATAATTGAATTAAGGCCCAGCACAATTATTAAAACCAAGGGCCCAACTGATTTAATAAACAAAACTCGGCCCACTAAATAAAATAATTTCGGCCCAATAAATCGGCCCAAGCCCCCAACACTCCCAAGCCCAAGCCCCCAACACTTAAACCTATTACCCTCATCAACCCCCCCCATCAGACGCACACACACAAAACGACACACGCACACACGCACATAGCAGCGGCGCTCCAACACCCTCTTCTCCCCCCTCTCTTCTTTTCCGGTAGCGGTAGCAGCGCCACCGCCCGACCGCCGTCGCCCACCTCTGCTCCAGCCGATAGCAGCAGTCAGCCGGACCGCCGCCATCGCCGTCCGCCGACTCCGGCCTCATCTCCCTCAACCTATCTCTCTCCGTCGACAGCAGCAACAAGGTCCTGCCTTGTCGCCTCCCTCTCATTCCCCTGCTTTGGACAACTAGCGGTGGAACCACCGAAAGAACCACCACCGCGGAAGCTCACCGGGGAAACGGCTGTAAACCGCCTCGGCCGTCGACTCTCTCGACCTTCCGGCAATAGCAGCCAAGCCACCGTTGCCGACACCCTCTCAGCAAGACACTCAACACAAGTTTCTCCCTCGGCTCTCTTCTCAGGTCAGTCCGGCGACAGCAGCCAAGCCACCATCGCCGACACCCTCAGCTGTACCCAACCCATCTCTCCCTCTCTGAAACTTCCGGCCGACAGCAGTAGGAGAACCACCGCCGCCGATCGCATCCCTCCTCTCGACTCATACAGCCAACAACCACATTAAGGTTCGAAATTAAAGCAAGACAAAGCTTCAAGACTCTATTTTTCTTCTTCTTTTTATTCATTATCGATTTTCATCATTGTAAAACATTTGATATGTTTGCTTAAACACATATATGAGTATATATATATATATATATAAATGAATGTATGCATATGTGTTTCTCTGTGAATAAACGAAAGGAAACATTACAATTTATAGAGTAGAATTTGGAGGTGAAACCTTTATAAGGATTCTGCTGCTGAATCTCAGTGGATTGAGAGCTCTTGCATTTTGAGTTGCTTGCTAGTTATAGTTATTAGTGTGTGATGGAAGGAGGACTTTTGGCTGATGAGATAAAGAGTGAACCTCCTACTTCTTGCGAGAATGGGGTGAGTGAAATTGTGGAAGAGGTGGTGAATAATGCAATGTTGCTGCAAGCTCAATTTATAGGCAAACTTAGCCGTAATAGTTGAAAACAATGGCAGTATTAGTTGAAAACAATGGCAATGGCAGTAACTTTTGACAATGATATTATTTGCATGGAAATTGGCAAGAGCTGTGAACAGTAGCCTATATGATAACCCATTTGACCAACAGCAAGAATAGATTTGCTGTCGTGTAGTTCAGTTTGGAGGGGAGTTGGTGGCTGCCAATTGCCAAGTGTGGCTAAAAGTAAAAAAAAAACTAAATGTAGGAGCATGGCTCTTGATGGGAGTCTAAGTGAGGTGAGTGATGATTTGACAATTAAAACTGTCTCATAAAAGAATTGTATCTGTAAAAATCTTTCAGGACAAAATTGTCGAAACTGTAATAATTCTTCAGGATTTGCTAATTAAAAGCTCGTGAAAATACTTGAATGTTAAATTAAATAAATATGCAATGCATATAAATTTAATAACTAAATTTACCAAAGCTTTTGTAAATCATTTTTGTTGGAATTAAAATAAATTCTTTTTCTCAATCCGGCGTGAATCTTCTTAAATCTAAGTTCAAAAATACTCTAAATATAGCTACGAGGAAACGGGGTGTTACAGGTGGCCACCTCTCCGGCACAAAGTTCCAGATATGATAGATTACAAGAGAACTTAGACTGCAGTCGAACTTTAAGAATCACAAATGAATTTAGTAAGCTTGGGCCTTTTAGCGAAAAACTCCCTTGATGTACTGTTTATGATGGCATGACAATTTACAGTTTTGAAGCATGTATTTTTTATACTTAGGCATACGTGCCACTGAGTACTTTTGTACTCAAGCCCTGCATATATTTCTAAATGTGCAGATTGAGCAGTTGCCGATGGTGATGAAGTGACGAGCGGGATTATTTTGTCTTATTATGTATTAATGAACTCTAGGGTTACATGTCTTCATACATGTAATCAGAACCTTATTCCGCTGCGTACTCAGAAGTTTTATGTTTATTTGGCTAAGTCAGAGATATCTGAACTTACTAGTTATTTGAGTCTATACGACTAAACTTCTGTTATATTATAAATATTCCTTTTGTTAAATGATGAAATGTAATCCTTTCTTGTTTGATTATTCCCCTTTCTACCCCGCTTCTAATCTCCCTCCATTAGTCACGGTTTCCCCGGCTTAATTATCCTTAATTAGGGCCGGTCGTGACAGAGTGGTATCAGAGCAGTTCATTTGCTCTGAACCCTAGAGTTAGCCATTTTTCTAGTATGATCACTAATATATATGAGTCAGTCAACCAAAGCTCATCACTTCATCACATCGTCATGCTCAGCAAGAAAGAAGGTGGTAATGATTTTAAAACATTGAGAAGTTCACGTTTTATATGAATGTACTGATGCTTACATTCAAGTTGTATGCTTTATTGATTGATTAGATATCTCAATGAACTTAGATGCGTTAAGAATGCATGATCACTGTTACGAGAAAAACAATAGAAGCTAGAAACTCAGTTATATTTCACTATAGCCATGGTGAATAGCTAAGAAAGAGGAAGAGAATCCAATGAAAGCAGTGCAAGCGGAGTGCCACACACGAATCACTGATGCAGGCATAGTTCTTCATTCAGGTTGTTCACGCGAGACGAAGCACCTAATCGACTATTGCCTTATTCGATGATAGTTTAAGTATGATATTACTTATAGCGATGAGTGCGACTTATGTAATCAGTTAGCTAATCCCTAATAAGCTGAGACTCGCTTCTAACCTCGATTATCACTAGCTATGGCTTGAGGATAACCTTCATGATTCATGTATGAACTTCAGAGTTAGACTTACGAGGGGTCAAAATGCTTTGTATATAATGTTATAATATTACGATTAAAGCTATCAGCTTATAGTTTCAGATATTCGGAACCATTCTACTTACAGTACCAGGGCTAGAACAAAACATGGCCTCACCACCCATACAACCAGAACATAGAATAGAAGAACTATTCTTATGACATAGTCCTCATTGATACTAATTTCCCATGAATATATAGTGACCTTATTGGTCTTTCGCTGCAAGTCGTTCCGCTATGTTCTATTTATATGTTCGCTTAAGTTTTAGCAGGAGCAGAACTCGATGAGTTAAGGAGTAACTATAAAAATGATAGTATGTCCTTATTGCGTTTTAATGCGCTGACAACTTGTGTTTTGACTCATTAGAATGCCACCGAAACGAGGGCGTCCGAGAGGAGGGGGAAGGATTCCCCGGAATGATGAGAGAGGCCCAGAAGCAAGACTAGAATCTGAAATAGTACAACCACCTGTTCAGCCAGAACGACGGATTGAAGAATTATTCTTACGACAGAACCCACCTACCTTCAACGGGACAGGAGACCCGGCAGAAGCTGAAACTTGGGTTCGCGCTATTGAACACATTTTCAACTTCCTGCGTTGCACCGACCAAGAACGTCTGACTTGTATGTCCTTTCAGTTGACTGGGTCAGCTGATTTCTGGTGGGAAGCAAGGATGAAAACGATGACAGCAGAGCAGTTAGAAAACCTGACTTGGGAACAATTCAAAGCCGGTATATATGACAAGTATATACCCAAGAGCTACCGCAAGAAAAAGGAGGCTGAATTTTACAATCTAAAACAAGGGAAGATGTCGGTAACTCAATACGACAGGATGTTCTGCGATATGTCTAGATATGCGCCGGAACAAGTTGACACAGATGAGAAGATGGCTGAAAAGTTTTGTGCCGGACTGAGGCACGAGATTAGGATGGCTTTGGCAAGCCACGGAGGATTGTCTTACACTGAGTCGCTCAGCCGAGCGTTAGACATTGAGGCAGCCATGCCTGGAGAAAGACTTGCAATTGTACCTGCGCCAGCACCTCCACAGGATCAAAATCATAATCAGAATTTTAACGGAAAAAGGAGATGGGACAACAGTAAACCGAACCAAGGCGAGAAGAGGCCATGGCAGGGACGGGTCTTCCAGTCACAGGGCTATGGAGGCCAGAGTGCACCGAAACAGATGGGAAATAACCAACAGAGAGCCCCACATTGCCCCAAATGTAACAAAAGTCATGTGGGAATCTGTAAGGCCGGCAGTGATAGTTGCTATATCTGCAACCAGAAGGGACACTATGCAAACCGGTGCCCGAATAAGCAACACGGGACGGGTTCAAGGCCGAACCTACCTATCCAGGCTCCGCATCTGCGAGCAATCCAAGCTCTGTCCCAACCATACCCAGGGCAGCAACCACAGTATCAGCAGCCACAGCAGCACCAACAGCTACCGTACCAACCACAACCTCAACAACCGTATCAGCAACAGGCTCGCCAACAACAGAAACAACATGAAGAGCCTCGTCATGCTAGAGCCTATGCTATGAGGCAGAAACAGCCCGAAAACAACCAGGGAAACCTGGCAGGTATGGGCATGCTACTCAATACTCCTGTTGTACTCCTATTTGATACGGGCGCATCGCATACTTTTATTTCAAGTACATGTGTCGACACCTTAAAACTTAAAATGGAAAGAGCTGATCAGGAGTTGAGTATATCATCACCTATAGGAGGGATGACGACAGTAGATCATGTGTGCTTGAACCTAGAACTGAACATAGGGTCACTCAAGATTGTAGTGAACAGCTCGTATGTTATACCGATGGGAGATGTGGACATAATCCTAGGAATGGACTGGCTAGCCGAGAACTATGCCACCATCCTTTGTAACGAAAGACGGATATCATTCCGATCCCCAGGAAGGGAGCCGTCACATTTCCACGGAATTAGTATGGGAAGAAGAAAGATGATCATCTCCGCTCTCCAAGCAACGAAAATGATGAATAAGGGATACCCAGCTTACCTCGTATACTTGCACGGAGAACTGGGAACTGAAAGGAGCATAGAAGATGTAGCAATTGTACGGGACTTTTCAGATGTATTTCCAGAGATTCTGCCAGGGCCACCACCGGACAGACCAATTGAGTTTACCATTGATTTGGAGCCCGGGGCAGCTCCCATTTCGAAGGCACCATACCGAATGGCTCCTAAAGAGTTGGAAGAACTCAAGATACAACTGCAAGAACTTTTGGAACTTGGATTCATTAGACCAAGTGTATCACCTTGGGGTGCACCCGTACTTTTCGTGAAGAAAAAGGATGGCACATTGCGAATGTGCATAGACTATAGGGAACTGAACAAAGTGACACTGAAGAACAAATATCCTTTACCAAGGATAGATGACCTCTTCGACCAGCTCAAGGGAGCAAGCGTGTTCTCGAAGATTGATTTGCGGTCTGGTTATCACCAGCTGAAGATTCGACCAGAAGACGTACCTAAGACGGCGTTTCGAACTAGGTATGGCCACTACGAATTTGTAGTTGTGCCATTCGGGCTAACCAACGCGCCAGCCGTGTTCATGGACCTCATGAATCGAGTGTTCCATCCGTACTTAGACAAATTTGTCTTGGTATTCATAGATGACATCCTGATCTACTCGAAGAACGAGAAAGACCATGAGGAACATCTGAGAATTGTCCTAGAAACGTTGAGGACGGAGCGCCTTTATGCCAAATTCAGCAAGTGCGAGTTTTGGCTCAGCGAAGTCACATTTTTAGGCCATATTGTGTCGTCAGAAGGGATTAAAGTGGACCCTGAGAAAGTGCAAGCAGTGCGCGAATGGAGACCACCTACTAACCCTAATGAGATAAGAAGTTTCTTAGGATTGGCAGGTTACTACCGGAGGTTCATAGAGGGATTTTCCAAAATCGCAAGGCCAATGACGCAACTACTCAGGAAGGGGGTAAAATTTTCTTGGACAGATGAGTGCGAGAAGAGCTTCCAAGAACTCAAGGAAAAGTTAACTACGGCACCAGTGTTAGCCGTTCCAACAGCTGACAAGGAATACGTGATCTACACAGACGCGTCCAAAAATGGACTTGGTTGCGTGCTGATGCAAGAAGGAAGAGTGATAGCATATGCGTCGCGACAGCTTAGACCACATGAACTGAACTATCCGACTCATGATCTGGAGTTAGCTGCAGTGGTGCATGCGCTGAAGATTTGGAGACACCACCTATATGGAGTTAGGTGTGAGATATTCACAGACCACAAAAGCCTGAAATACTTTTTCGAGCAAAAGGACCTTAATATGAGACAAAGGAGATGGCTCGAACTAGTGAAGGATTATGATTGCGGTATTAACTACCACCCGGGTAAGGCCAATGTAGTAGCTGATGCATTGAGCCGTAAAACTCAATCTAGGTTGGGATGTCTCGTCACCCAAAAGAATGAGCTCATCAAAGAGTTTGGAAAAATGAGCATAGAAGTGGTTAAACCACCAGGGACGATAGCAAGCGTTGTTGCAACAATACCTAGCTTGAGAAAGATGATTGTAGAAGCACAAAGAAAAGACGAGAAAATGGAGAAACTACGGGAAGCAGTAAGGAAAGGAGGAGTCAAGAATTATCAAGAAGCAGCAGATAATGCTATCCTCTTTGAGGGAAGAATATGCATTCCCCACGATGATGAGCTTAAGGATCAAATCATGAGTGAGGCTCACGATACCCCTTATACTGCCCACCCAGGGAGTACTAAGATGTATCAGGACCTAAAGAAACACTTTTGGTGGGAAGGCATGAAGAGAGACATAGCGTCATTTGTGGAGAAATGCCTGGCATGCCAACAGGTGAAGGCCTTACACCAAAGGCCATATGGAAAACTACAACCGTTGGAAATCCCAGAATGGAAGTGGGAGCACATAGCAATGGATTTTGTGACCAGTTTGCCCAAAACAAAGAAAGGAAACACTGCCATTTGGGTAATAGTGGATCGACTTACAAAATGTGCTCATTTTATACCAATACCGATCACACATGGGTCAGACAAGCTAGCTCAGTTGTATGTTCGAGAGATTGTACGTTTACACGGTGTACCCGTGTCGATCACTTCAGACCGAGACTCAAAATTTACTTCTAGATTTTGGACAAGCTTACAGAAAGAGTTAGGCACGAGGTTAAATTTCAGCACCGCCTTCCACCCGCAGACAGATGGGCAGTCTGAAAGGACAATTCAGACCCTCGAAGATATGTTGAGAACAGTGGTGTTAGACAGGGGTGGAAGTTGGGAAGCAGTGCTGCCGTTGATTGAATTTGCCTATAATAACAGTTACCAGGCGACTATCGATATGGCACCATATGAGGCATTATATGGAAGAAAATGTAGATCACCGCTTTATTGGGATGAAGTGGGTGAGAGAAAAGTTTTAGGACCAGACATGGTCAATGAGATGGTTGAGATAGTCCGCCAAATCAGAGGGCGAATAAAGGAGGCGCAAGATAGACAGAAATCTTACGCTGATGCACGCCGAACCGAATTACAGTTTGAAATAGGAGACAAGGTCTTCCTAAAGGTATCTCCTACCAAGGGGATAACTAGGTTTGGTGTCAAGGGAAAACTTAGGCCCCGATTCGTAGGACCTTATGAGATTTTGGAGAGAATAGGCCCAGTAGCCTATAGGTTGGCGTTACCGCCAAGCTTTGGAAACGTTCACAATGTTTTCCACGTATCACAACTCAGAAAATACGTTTTCGATCCAAAGCACATAATCCACCAAGAAGAGATGATCCTTTGCCCAGACTTGAGCTATGAAGAGAGACCAGAGGCCATTCTAGATCGAAAAGTACAACAACTCAGGAATAAGGCAATCACATCAGTGAAAGTCTTATGGAGACACCACGGACAAGAGGAAGCCACGTGGGAGCTTGAAGACAAAATGAAGGAGAAATACCCCGAACTGTTTTAGAAGAAATATGCAAATTTCGGGACGAAATTTTTGTTAAGAGGGGTAGTATGTAGTGACCCGCTCTTTTATATATTTTAAATCCAGTAATGAGTGTTTATTTTTGTTCATCAGTGAATGAAAACGGTTATTATCCTGATATGAATTCAGCTTATGATCCTGAATTCATATTATTAAAGCAGTCAATGATATTATTTCAGAGTTATAACTGACTTAGCAAAGTCACGTTATTATTTTTTTAGCGAGATGGAATTAGATTTTATTTTTACTTAAGTCGTGGATTATTTCCGGCTTGTGAGGATAATTAAATCTACGGATTTAATTTAGATTTATTTTACAGTCCATCGATGCTAGCAAGCAAGAAATCAAATATCGTGCGAGTATATATATATATGCTACATTAGTAAGAATTCAAGATTAGTATTTCATTAAGCGCGTTACTGTACTACAAGTTTATAATTCCCAAGAGGCAAGAGCTTTACTTCAGCCATATCCCACATTACTACACATCAAATGCAACACCATTCCTTGTTTAATATCATCAGCCGACAAGGAATCAATAAAGGAAAATCATTAAAGCAATAAAGGAAAATCATTAAAGTTAGTGGAAAGAAATAAGTGTGCTGCCACCATCCTTTGCTCCCCACCTCTTCAACCACCAAAAGCCATGCTTTCCTCCCTTTACAGCCACCAACTTCACTCCTTATTATATCACCCACCAAATCCTTCTCTCTTTACGCATCAACAGCTTGAGGAAGTTGTCATAATTGCTGCAAGATTCGAGAGGTAAGATTGACCTGATCCTCTCCAGTTTCTTCCTAAGTTCCTCCTGCATTGTTAAGCAAACAAAATACACAATTTGTTTTCAGCTATCTTCTCATTGAACTCAACATCACCGCAGCCAACCAAAAGCACAAACATTCAAGGTAATCATGCTATCCTAATATTCAATTCAGTTCACATCCATATCTTACATATCACAGTTCATCTGCATCAAATAGGGAAGATATGTCGTACAGTAGAGAGATCATAAGTTTCACAATCTGATGCACTCTAGAATAGCAAGTTATAAGCATCTTGAACTTAGTAAACACCCAACTATGCGATCATGAACAAGTGACAGATTACATAGGAGTAAACGAGCATAATTTGAGATGTAAGCAAAACAAGAAGATTTCACCTTGCCTTGTCCGATTGAGAATCGATTAAATGGATTGAGAGGGTAGTGGACTGTCGGAGCTCTGCGACTCACGGCGACGGCGGCTCCGGGAGAGGCGGCTGCCGGGCTCTTGCTGTCAACAGCAGCGGCCGACGGCGGCGCTCCTCCAATGAGCCACTGACCACCGAACGAGCTGCAGCAGCTCCAGGCCGCGACTCCGGCGAAACAGCAGCGGTAGTTGGCGGCGACTTCGGACGAGCTAACGGCGGCGGCGTTCCTCCAGCAGGCGTTTTGACCACCGATCTCAGACAGCAGCGACAACAGCAACATCTGTCGGCGGCGGTTGCGCCGGATCCTTCGCGGGTCTCAGGCGGCGGCGGCAGATCGCGTGAGAGGGTGAGATGTGCGTCTGTGTGTGCGTTTCTTTGAAGAGAGAGAGAGATCTGAAATTGTGTGGGTGAGAGAATAGTATGGACCGTGTTTGAGGGAGAAGAAGATGGAGTTGGGCCAATTCTTTGGGCTTTATTTATTTTAGTCTTTGGGCTGTGATTTGGGCCTTTTATTAATTCATTTGGGTCTTGTATTTTATTTTCTTTGGGCCAATTCTTTAAATTATGTGGGCTGCAGATTTAATTGATTGGGCCCAGTTTCTTTTATTTTAATTGGGTTGTCTTATGTTGCTCCCAATTGATAATCAGATTTTCTTATTATTTGTTGAGCCCAAGTAGAATCGACTCTAGAATTATTAATTCATTAATTAGACTCAATCATTTCTAATTATGGATTTAATTTAAAACGAGGTCATGAGATTAATAAGCGGTTTAGCAAATCCTAAGATGAGTGGATTGATTTAGATTAATAATTTGATCTCATAAGACGATCTTTGATCGTATAGTTGGATTATTACTAACGGAATATGAGTCATGCATAGTTACTTTACGCATTCTCAATAATTGAGGATTTTTACTTGAGCTATATCTTATTTTATGTTCTCGCAATAAAGGTTAAGGCGAGAGTAAGAGCCAGTTAAGAAGTCATTGAGCTATAGCAAAGTTTGGTAATCAGGTGGGCATTACTTTCATATATATATCAAATGAATTTAATGTTACATTTGAACAAGATATTTCATTACAAAATCATTAATCTGAAAATTATTTCAATTGTTGTCTTGCCATAAATGTTTCAATTTTAGTATGATATCTATCTGATGTGGCTTTGCCAGTTATATAATCGAATTCGGGTCTTGAGCAGTTGATAGCTATCCTGCCAGGGCTAGTGTACACCAGTGACCGTGAGTCATCTAGCGGGTTGGCCGGTCAAGTGACCGTGAGAGGTGGCCACCTCTCCGGCACAAAGTTCCAGATATGATAGATTACAAGAGAACTTAGACTGCAGTCGAACTTTAAGAATCACAAATGAATTTAGTAAGCTTGGGGCTTTTAGCGAAAAACTCCCTTGCTGTACTGTTTATGATGGCATGACAATTTACAGTTTTGAAGCATGTATTTTTTATACTTAGGCATACGTGCCACTGAGTACTTTTGTACTCAAGCCCTGCATATATTTCTAAATGTGCAGATTGAGCAGTTGCCGATGGTGATGAAGTGACGAGCGGGATTATTTTGTCTTATTATGTATTAATGAACTCTAGGGTTACATGTCTTCATACATGTAATCAGAACCTTATTCCGCTGCGTACTCAGAAGTTTTATGTTTATTTGGCTAAGTCAGAGATATCTGAACTTACTAGTTATTTGAGTCTATACGACTAAACTTCTGTTATATTATAAATATTCCTTTTGTTAAATGATGAAATGTGATCCTTTCTTGTTTGATTATTCCCCTTTCTACCCCGCTTCTAATCTCCCTCCATTAGTCACGGTTTCCCCGGCTTAATTATCCTTAATTAGGGCCGGTCGTGACAAAAAGAGATGGAAAGCTACAGAGATTAACATATGGAAAGATAATGATTATATCTACCATAATTAAAAAGATTACAATCAGCTTAATAATAGAAAAAACAGTAGGCTGAATATTTGATTTTACATATATGTCCTTGCCTTTATTCAAGTCAGCCGAATATGGCTGTAAATCTAGAGCGTCGAATAGAAAAAAATCAATGGATCTGATTGCTTCTCACTTCTCACAATATTTGATCTTCTCAATTGAACCATTGCCTATATATCTTTATATATAAAAAGCAAAGTAAATGTAAATAAAATCAATTAGAAGGATATAATTGGAATTTGTGGAAGAATTTGTAAAACTCTTCGGCAGTTTTTAATGTATGCAACTATGCATTCCCACTATCAAAATTTTCCTTAAAATGAGGAACGTATTTTAACTTTTATAATTTTCTTTTTTGTTATTAATATTTTAATTTTAAAATTATGTAGTTATGTTTATTTTACATTAAAAATAAATTATTAATATTACATTATGTCATTGTTTGTTATAAAATGATATCATATTATATATTAAGAAACACTAATTCAATAATCTCATCCAACTAATTGAATATTAATTTATTTTTAAAATAAATTACAATTCATGTACACGTACTTTCTCAAATTCTTATCCAATTAATTGGTTATTATAAATTTTTCTTAACATTATATAAGAAAATGTATGTACACATACCTTTTTATTACTCTCATCCAAGTAATTGATTTTTTAAATTTTACTACACATAAAAATACAAAAGTGAATTATTTTGTTTTTAAAACATAACATGGATGATATAGTAAATATCTACTAATATATACTATTATTTTTAAAAAAATATACTGCCAATTATTATGTAATGATGTATTTTGAAAAAGACGAAGAGTGTGTAATATTTTAATTTCTATCATATTTATTTCTTACACAAAAAATAACTTTACTATTTCTATGTGATTTTATTTCATTTAATTTGGTATATGATGAATTTGAAATAAATAAATAGCTTATATTTATTTAAACCAATATATTTTTAAAACATTATATATATATATATATATATATATATATATATATATATATAGGGTGTGTTTCTAGAGAGAACTACATTATTTGTGAGAACGGGAGAACCATCAAATGTAATGCATCCACTGTAAAAATTAATGCATTCGCTGTTAAAATTAATGCACTAAAAAAATAAAAAAAAATGCTCCCTTCAGGATTCGAACCCAGGATCTACATTCATCCAACAAGATGATGCATCCACCGTAGATCTTGATGATCGAATGGCTGAAAATGGTTCTTCGGTCTTCTTTTATTTATGGTTCTTTCTTGAACCTCTCCCTATATATATATATATATATATATATATATATATATATATATATATATATATTAAAGATCAGACACACGTTTAAACTTTTCCTTAATTTTACTTCTTATTTTCTCCTTTTTTTTTCTTTTTCTTTTTTTTTTATGATATTTTGATTTTTATATTATGCATTTCTATATATTTTATGTATAAAAATTACTAATAGCATAAAATAACATTACTATCAAAAACATCAAACTATATATTATAGTTTATTTTATGATGGAAATAATAATAATAATAATAATAATAATAATAATAATAATAATAATAATAATAATAATAATAATAATAATAATAATAATAATAATAATAATAATAATAATAATAATAATAATAGTGTATCTATTTTTATTGAATTCATTAATAATTTTTATAAATTCAATAATATTAAAATAATTATAAATCAAAATCTAGCAACAAAAAAAATTCCTGGAGTTAACTAACCAAAATAGGCAAGGTTAGTGATTAATTATTATGCAGTTAAAATTTTTAAATACATTGAAACAAAATTTAATTAAAAGTCAGTTAGGGAATATTATGCATAAATACAATGCAAAATTTTAAAAATTCAAATTAAAATAAATTGTTGTTTTTAAGCAGGGATTAGAATCAACTGTTCTAAAAACTTTATCTATATGCTTACTTGAAATGAATTCAAATTAAATTCAAGATTAAATAATCCATTTTTATTGAATTAGTAAGAGATAAAGAAAATTATATATGATCTAATTTGTTTAAAACTATTGTTGTTTCTAAATATAACAATTTTTTATTTTGTATGAATGTATGCTTTGTTTTTGTACACATACAATTTATAAATAATAAATTTGATATCAAATTTTAATAATTATAAAACATGTACATAACTTACATGAGTCTAAATTATAATCACCGTGCATCGCGTGGGAGATACACTAGTGTATATAGAGAGGGAGATGAATGTTATGCTACATACCTTATGTGAGCACTACTCACGTTTAGCCCTCGTTCGCATTATCTTTTTTGTTTTAGACATTTATTTTGATTTTAATACTTCATAAATTGTTATTAGGATCATTAATTTTGTAAATAACATAAAAATCAAAGTTCGATTTGTTCATATTCCCTTCAACTTCAAATAATTAATAAAAAGAACAAATTAGACTTTGATTTTTATGTTATTTATAAAATTAATGATCCTAATAATGATTTATATATAAAGTATTAGAATAAAAATAAATATCTAAAACAAAAACAAAAAAATGCTAACGAATGCTAAGCGTGAGTGATGCTCATTCAAGGTGCTCACATAAGGTATGTAACATAACATTCCTCATGTATATATATATATATATAGGGTCGCATTCAATGGAGACCACTCCCTTCGTAAAGAATAAAGACCAAATCAAGGCCATCCATCTAATCTCAATCAAGGGTCCATATAATTTCATGATATAAATTTTAATGTAATTAAATATTGTTTACTTTCATTATTTTAATCGCAGAAGGACAAATCAGTCTCCATTGAATTCATTGAATTTGGTATGTTGAACAAATCCCATAAATTTCTCTTTTTTTCTTTATCTGATCTCCTCACTCTCTCTCTTCTCTCATCGGCTCTCTTTATTTTTCTCGCCCCTCTCTCTCTCTCTCTTTCTCTCTCAGCAAGCCAGCCACGCCACCCCCTTTTCCCGGTGAAATCATCGCCGAGAACCACCTCCGGCGTCGTCCCTCTCTCGCGTAACCGACGGAAGACGGCCGATTGGGGAACGTCGCCGCCACCGCTCGCCTCCCCCTTATCCGTCTCTCGCGTTTCCGGCAGCGAACGACCAAGGAAGGAGCGCCACCACCGCCGCCTTCCCTCATCCTTCACTCTCTGCTCCAGCAGCGGACGGTCTAAGAGGAGTCGCTGCTACCTCTGACCGCTGCGTCGCCTTCCCTCTGACCGTATGTTGAACATGTTCATTGTTTATGAATCTGACGAACATGGTGTAGTATTTTGAACATGTATATTGAACATGTTCATTGTTTCTGTTAGGTCCGGGGGGTCTCGAATAGGTGTATGGGGGGGGAATACACCTATAGGCTATTTTTATGACTATCTATTGACCTCAATCAGAGGGATCTCAGTCAGAGATTAAAACGAAACTTTACACGCAAACAAAGACTCCTGTTTTACTGAAATCAGTTTTGACCAACAAGGTTGACGACTGATACTGAAAGCTCTTCAGTAACGAGTTATCAGTTAAGTTACTGGAACTTAACTGATTCAAATAAGGGCTTCAGTCGTGTTTGCAAAGATAGAGATGATATCTCTCTTCCTTACTATTAGAGGATAGTTCAGTCAGATTGATATCATACGCAGCGGAAATTAAACTTAGTTTCGCAATAGCCTCGGTGGAGCAAGTTGTTGGATTAAGGTTTCTCTTTGCTGTTAGTCAGTGTTCAGTTTTATCAATTGAAATAGCACAAGTATGAATGTAAAACTAAAAGCTGTAAATAACACAGAGTCTTTTACGTGGTTCAGAAAAACCCTTTCCTACATCCACGGCTGGTTGATCAGACCAACAATCAACTCCGCAAGTGCTTGCCTGGTGCACTGCAAACCGTACCCGTGTGCTTGCCTGGTGCACACAACCGTAAACTGAAGATAACCCCTCTTCAGCACCCACACACCTCGCGTAGGATTTCCCTGCTAAGCACACCTTGTGCTCAGACTTTTCACTCAGAGTTCAGAGTACCTTCCTGAACTCCGAATCACTCAAACACTCTTATGGGGGAGAGGTTTAAATGAGTGCCAACTATACTTACAAAGAACAAGTTCTTTGAAGCAAGTTTGACCTTTGGCTTCTGGGTAAACAGATATATGCCTAGGGTCTAAGAGAATGTATGTAATCAGCAGTGACTGATTTTGGCTTTGGAATTCTCTTCTTCGATTCAAGCTTTGGGCGGTTAAGCTTTAGGCTGAGTAGCTATTTCGGCAGAGCTTCAGCTTATGTCGTTGAATCGGTGAAGATTGAAGTGATCCTCGAGCGCTATTTGTAGGAGAACTCTTGAATAGATCCGTTGGCGTAAATCGTCCTCAAGATTTCTTCCGTTGGAGAGCAATTCGAATTTGGGCTGAGGCTTCAATCTTCGAGGTTTCTTGTCTGTGTGGAAACGGCTCTCTTTGATGGACAGGAGATGTGACATCTCTGAAAAGTAACCACCAGATAGGAATGACCTCTGCAGAGATAAGATATTGAGATCTCTGCATTTAATGCGGCTGTACTTGTGCGTACGTGGATTCCTCTGAACGTTGGAAGATCAGTCCTAGGAGGAATGTTCAACTGATACTTGACTTTAGTATCAGTCCTTTGCTCGCATTAAATAATCAGTCTTCAACTGATTCTTCAACTGATACTTCAGTTGGTATCTGCATTTTTCAGTCTTCAGTCTTCGTTCTTCAGTCTTCAGTCTTCAGTCTTCGACGTCGCAACTAAACTAGAAACGAACTCTAACACTTGAGTTCAAAAACGATTCTAGTCTATTACAAATAAGTCCTATGAATTTTGGTATCATCAAAACAAGGGTTAGGATATTCCACAAGGTTCTCAACAATTTCCCCCTTTTTGATGATGCCAAAACCACACAGCAGTTCTAGACAGCAAAAAGACTGAACTCACAGTACAAGTTCTAAACAAGGGGTGAAAGCAGTTCCCCCTTAACAATAGAACCTAAACAACTTGTACTTAGAGCAAGAACGAAAACAGTTCTAAAAACAGAACTAAAAAGAAGACAGAAAAACCATAATCAGAGCCTGGACAAAGAGTCATTGTCTTCAGGTTGAGATCAATAAGAAGTTCATTTCATTAATAAAGACTGATAAGCCATCAGTCGAGGTACAGAGCAAGACTTACATTGGAGTAAAAAGAAAAACAAAAACATCATGGGGAAACCCATGGACTCCAGCAGTCTGCTTGGCTGCGCCTTGAACTTCTTGATCTTCATCTTCTGTCTTCGTGTCTTCATGTTCCTAAGCTTGTTCCACTCTCACTTGTGTTCCGTTGAATTGAGGTCTCTTCTGAAACGTCATCCTTCTGGAGATCCATAGCTATCCCATCTACAGTCAAGAAATAGGGACAAGAGTAACCTTCTCAAAAAGTGGCTCACTGACTTTGACTTTCCCAACTTTCCCCCTTTTTGGCAACATCAAAAAGAGAGATGACCATGGAAGCTGAAATCAAATGAGACTTCAACTCCAATTCTCAAGTTGTGGTGACGACTTGAGAAGGGGAGGAGTCCCGAATATGCAGAAGGAGAAGAACGTCAGGAGTGGATGAAGAAGAATGAAAAAAAAAGGACGGAGAAGGCGGGGAGACAGAGAAATGATGAGAAGCAGTGTGAAGGAAATGAAAGTATGCATAGCATCGTTAGAGATAGTCATGAGATGCAGCTATACATACTATCCGGAGAGCGAGGAGACAGACGAGGAGAGAAGAATATGTGGAGATGGAGAATCGAATCAGTGGTAGTCGTGAGGACTAGCACTGTCGATTTTGCGCCGGATGGCAATGAGCTTCTGCGCATTGCTGTTGCACCACATGGAGGCTTCACCAAAAGGCGATAAGCTTCCTGAGAAACAGGTGAAGTCTGTCCATATTTTAGACAGGAACTTCCAATCCATGTGCCGGGCATGAGGATGGAAGACGCTCGCTTCGCTGGATACAAGTGAGGGTAGAGCAAACTTTGACGCCGGAGAGACGTTGAGATCTAGTGGAAGGGTCCGGTGAAGACCAAGAATGTGAGCGTCATTCTTCCACTCCATGACTTTGCAGTCATAGATTTCTCCTTTAGTCGGAACCATTTTTCTCTGCAACTTTTGAAACAATTGAAAATTTTTCTCACAGTGAAGGCTGTGGAGAGTTGTTAGTTGATGCAGAAAAATCGTGAAGACAACATGGTATAAATAGACAAGATGTGAACCATGTAAGAAGATGAAAGGTTTTTCGAAAACTGTGCCTAAAATGCAATTGCAGAGAAAATTCACGTTCGCCGTCACTGCGAGGAACTGTGTTTTCTAAAAAGTTGAAAGGCATCATTACATACTGTCATGTCAATGAGCTTTTCAAGAAATTTTATTGCAGAGGCAAAAGGTTGGAAGGATTTTTGGCAAAAAGATCAGGACAAGTTCAATCAAAACAGATTTTCACTTTATAAAAATCTTGTCCTTCTCGGATATTCCATTTTCCAACAAATCCAACAATCAGTTAAAGTTTTTAAAAGAAACTGATCAGTTAGAGAAAAGATTTTGAACTAAAAACTTAAAGCTCATAACTGAAATAACTGATTTTGAAAGGTAAGCATTTAAAATACTTACTGATCAACTGAGCATAGTAGTCAGTTGATACCACGTGATCCTGGTTGAATCATCAGGATAACTTCTTCTTCAGATGAGCACTCGGACTTCATTGCTTTCCACGTCGGCGATCGTAGAAGCAGCAGTTGGTTGACCACCAGTCAGCATGACTGTTTGAGAAAATCTTCAAACACAACATCACTCTTCAGGGTTGATGAGGCCGATCTTTGCACAAAGATCATTGAACCTCTCTTCTGGAAGAGCCTTGGTCAGCAGGTCCGCTCTCTGAATAGCAGTGGGAATCCATTCCATAGAGACATTCTTCTTTTCGACATGATCACGAATGAAGTGATGTCGAATTTCGATATGCTTTACTCTGGTGTGGTCAACTGGATTCTGGGAGATTGCAATAGCACTGGAGCTGTCGCAATAGATAGGAACTTCCTTTTCGTCGATCCCATAGTCCTTTAGTTGATGGACTAACCACAGGATTTGTGAGCAGCAGCTTCCGGCAGCAACATATTCAGCTTCAGTTGTAGAGGTGGCGACTGAAGTCTGCTTCTTTGAAAACCAAGAGATGAGCTTGTTGCCTAGGAATTGACATGTTTCGGAGGTTGATTTGCGATCAAGCTTGCATCCACCGAAGTCTGAATCTGAATATCCGGTGAGCTTGATGTCGTCGTCTGCTGGATACCACAATCCTAAATTGGGTGTGCCTTTGAGATATCTCAGAATCCGCTTAGCTGCATCCAAATGAGCTTCCTTAGGATCTGATTGATATCTTGCACATACCCCAACTGCAAATGCGATATCTGGTCTGCTCGCAGTCAAATATAGTAAAGATCCAATGATTTCTCTGTACTTCTTCGAAGAGACAGAGCTTCCTTCTGAACCTGGATCAACTTTCCAGTTTGTATTCATTGGGATCTTGACTGACTTCATGTGCTGAATACCGAACTTAGCTATCAGCTCCTTGGTATACTTGGACTGGCTGATTAGTATTCCTTCGTTGGTCTGCTTGACTTGCAATCCGAGAAAGAAATTCATTTCTCCCATCATGGACATTTGAAACTTGTTGGTCATGATGTCAGCAAACTTTTTGCACATGCGTTCGGATTTGGATCCGAAAATTATGTCATCGACATAAATTTGAACAAGCAAGAGATCTTCTCCTTCTTTGAGAGTGAACAAAGTTCTGTCCACAGACCCCTTTTTGAAGCCTTGTTCAACCAGATACTCCGAGAGAGTATCATACCACGCTCTTGGTGCTTGCTTCAACCCATAGAGCGCTTTCTTCAGCTTGTACACCTTTTCTGGTCCAGCAACCTCAAACCCTGGAGGCTGTTCTACATAGACTTCATCTGTGAGCACTCCATTGAGAAATGCGCACTTGACATCCATTTGGTGTACCTTGAAACCTTTGTGAGCTGCGAAGGCTAAGAAGAGTCTGACTGCTTCCAATCTGGCAACTAGGGCGAATGTTTTGTCGTAGTCGATTCCTTCTTCTTGACTGTATCCTTTAGCCACTAGCCTTGCTTTGTTTCTCACAACGTTTCCTTCTTCGTCTTCCTTGTTCTTGAAAATCCATTTCAAGCCAATCACCTTTGCATCGTCTGGTCGATCCACAAGCTCCCAAACTGAATTTCGGTTGAATTCATTGAGTTCTTCTAGCATTGCGATGACCCACTGAGTAGACTTCAGAGCTTCTTCAATATCCTTGGGCTCTGTACTTGATAAGAAACAGCTGAAATTCTTATTTTCATTGATGCAGTTCTGGTTGATGTCGAAGACGAGGTTGCACATTGATCTCCGAGTCTTGACGCCATCTGATGGTTCTCCAATGATGTTTTCCTTTGAGTGGAGTTCAAACCATCTTTGATACTTCTTGATTTCTTCTGGAGATGGTGGGGCTTCTTCGGTCAGAATGGTTCTGAGGTGTTGGGCACCTTCTGGAGCAGGGGAGAGTTGAGCTGGGGTGGCTTCTGCGCGTTCAACTCGAACTTCAACAACTGGAGCTCCCCCTTGACTGATGCCATCTGTATTGGCTCCAGTTTGAACTTCAGACCTTTGGTTGATCTTCTGATACTGAAGCATTTCAGTATCTTCATCTTTGCCAGGTCCCCATACCAAGACAGTAGAGGGCTCGATGTTGTGGATTTCAGCTTTGGAACCTTCAACGATCTGAACATACTTTTCAGCATCTTGTTCCCTGAAACCATCTGTAGACTCATCAAAGATCACATGAGGTGTTTCTTCAACACAAAGAGTTTGAGTATTGAACACTCGATAAGCTTTGCTTGAACGTTGATGCGTCTTTGACTTTTGGGCCATTTGGCCCTATTTTTTCTCTTTATTTGTGTCAGTACAGGTCTGTCCGGGGAAAAAACAAAGTTGTGGGGGAAGGAAGGTCAGTGGAGCGAAAACGGAGGAAATGCGGTCAGAATGGGCATTACCGAGCCCAGATTGCTAAGTCATGTTTACCAGCATGGAGCTTCGGCCAACAAGTACCTCTCCAGTTTAACTTGGGGAATGGGAACCTGGAGCAACCTACCTGGTATGAACCACACCGAAGAGAGCAATCCATCTGATCGTTACCATAAGAAGTAGACAGCCAGAGCCACGAAAGGAAAGTCAATCTCGGAGATTTGGAAGAAGCAAGTGGAAGATGGAAGAAGAAACTGGAAGGATCGGAAGAATGGAAAAGGTTGACTAAGCTTGCAGCTGGACGCCATCTTCAATCGGATCAATCAAAGATTGAGCTAATTAAGGAAAGAAGATCCCGGCGAAGATTTGGAGCTGGCGCAGCTAGGGTTAGGCCTCTACCATTCTGCAGTATAAAAGACTAATGATGTGCAGCGTGCACAGCTGCTTGGCACTTGAAACTCTTGTTTTTACTTAGCTATTACTTTAATTCGCCGTGTGTGGCATCCAAAACAATTTACGTTTCAGTACTTTTCCTTATTTCCGTTGTGTTTTGCATTTGAACAAGATTGAAGGCTTGAAGCCTAGGTATTATTTATATATTCAAGTATTTCCTTTCGTTCCATCATGTGTTTAATCTATTTTGCATTTATGAATTCTGCAATGTGTGAGTAGTCCCCTAGGTGAGGTTTTAGGGGTGGAAGTAATTGTTGTTAACATGTAAACATTCGGAAGGCATTTGTTCCTTCGGACCAAGTGACCACAATGAGATCAACCATCCTATATGTGAAGTATAACCCCTCGAAACGCCCCAATGTCTTTGGGCCACGCCTTGGGTTTATATGGATCATGGACGGATCATCAGTTTGCCTATGACCGAAACGAATGTTAACAACAGTTATGACCTAACCGAATAACCTCACCCCTTGTTATTATTGATCTTGTTTATTTCTTGTGCAGAGTATACAGATTGAGAATTGTGACACCTCAGTTTATCGTTAGAGAACAAAGTGGTTCCTCACTCCCTGTGGGATTCGACCCTACACTTATCGCTAAGACTAAGTTCTTGTTGTGAGACGTAGGAGCGTGTACTGTCTGTACTGGGCATACACAAGTATTTTGTCCGCACCGCACGACGGGTGTGTGTCAAAATTGGCGCCGTTTCCGGGGAGTGACGCGCAACAATTTTGTTCTCTCCTCACTCCATTTTCCGCTACTGGTGTATGCGTGGAACTCGTAGAGCTGTAAGAGCATTGGTGTTTGATCCTGATATTGATCGTACAGAAAGACGACTGCGTGCAGGAGCACGAATAGCGAGACGCGAAGCTATGGAAGAGGCTGAACAGGCAGAAGCCGTACCAGAGCAGACCCTCCGACAGTTGGCATACCCAACTAACCTCAACCTGAGGCCGAACGGATTCACCCTACCCGCAATTCCGTTCGCACCTCGTCGGTATGACATGAACCCCTCATTGCTTCAGATCTTACCGAAGTTCAATGGATACCCAGGAGATGACCCTCATACCCATCTCCAAGATTTCGAGATGACAATCATGCACCAATCAACTGATGAGCAGCAAGAGTATGTCAAGTTGATACTCTTCCCTTTTACCTTGGTCGACAACGCAAGAAGATGGCTGTATGACCTGCCCGAAGGCAGTGTCACTACATGGGCACAACTGCAACAGGCCTTCTTGGAAGAATTCTTCCCAGCAGCACGAGTGGAGCGGATGAGATGGGATATCCGCAGCATCAGACAAGATGGGCTAGAATCCTTCTATGAATACTGGACGAGATTCAAGAGAATGTTAAGCAATTGTCCTCATCACCAAATCTCTCCAAAAGATCAGGTGGAGAGTTTTGTAAAAGGCATGCGGAAAAATGATCGCAGTTTGGTCCTAGCAGCCTGCAATGGATCGTTGATGAGTAAGACCCCATTGGAGGTCTTCCAATTGTTAGGCACCATGGCAGAAGAATCACGCGATGAAGGACATGAAAGGAATCTGGAAAAACCAAGGAGAGCTGAAGAGAATGAGGAGATGTCTAAACTGGAGAAAACTATGGAGAAGAGCATGAACGAACTCAAGGAACTTCTGTCGGGCTTGACTATACCGAAGAAGATTCGCCAGTGTGGCCTTTGCGATGCCACAGGACATCAATCTGAAAATTGCCCCAATTTTGGCGAAGATATTGTAGATGTCAATGCCATCGGAGGACATGATGGGAATCCACGGAAGTATGATCCTTATGCAAGCACTTACAATCCAGGGTGGAGAGATCACCCTAACTTTCGATGGAAGCAAGATGGTCAGCCCCAACAGCAGAACAATATGGGCGCACCAGTGCAACGTCCCCAGTATAATCAGAACCAACATCAACAACAGTACCAGTTGGGACCCTCTCAACACCACAACCAGAATCAACAACAGCCCCCTTATCAACCACCACATCGGAGAGCACCCTGGGAAGAAGCCATTGAAAGCATGGCTAAGGAGAGCGAGAAATTTCACAATGAAATCCGTGCCGGTATGAACTAGACCAACCAGCAAATTAGTCATTTGACTAAAGCAGTGGCCAAACTAGAAGAGAACGCTGGTAAACTCCCGGCCATGGGAATCAACCCCAGAGAACATGCCCAAATTGTGCTGACTGAGTTTCCTGAGGGAGAGAAAAAGGAAGAGGAGTTGTTAGCAGAGGCTGAATTGCTTCGAGGAAACTGGAATAAGAGTGGGAAAGGTCCAACTGATGAACAAGCTGGAGGTAGCAACCCAACCGAGGCACCCTACCCAGGACGCCTAAAACAGAAGGCGAGAGAGAAGGAAGCAAGTGAAATGATGAAGATGTTTCAAAAGGTTGAGTTGAGCATACCTCTACTCGATGCTATCAGGAAAATTCCAAAATATGCCAAATTCTTGAAAGACCTTTGTTCAAGAAAAGTTAAAATGGAGGAAGAAGTCCGATACGTGATGGGAGAAAGTGTTTCGGCGGTGATCCAACGGAAGCTACCCACTAAGCGAAAGGATCCAGGGATGTTCACCATTCCATGCAACATAGGAGGAACCAACATGGATAAGGCAATGATGGATCTGGGGGCCTCCATTAATGTGATGCCATTGGCTGTATACAAGAGATTGAATATTGGCGAGATGAGGGACACCCGTGTGGTCATACAGTTGGCTGACAGGTCCAACGCTTATCCTGAAGGAGTGGTGGAAGACGTAATGATCAAGGTTGGGGATTTGATTTTCCCAGCAGACTTTTATGTTCTGGATACCGGACCCGAAACAGGAGAGAATGCCATACTATTGGGGAGGCCATTCATGATGACCGCTGGAACTAAGATCGATATGAAAACCGGAATCTTGACATGTGAGTTCGATGGAGTCCAAGTGGAATTCAACATCTATGAGACCATGAAGAGGAAACATGCAAGGGAAACGGTAGACATGGTCGATGTATTTGAGCCTTTGGTGCAGGAACAAGGAATTGCTTTCGGTTCTAGGGATACTACAGAGAAGGTAATTCAGTATGGTCTGACAGATCGGGATGCAAAACATATGGAGGATGATGAGATGAAGGAAGCCATCATGGAGCTTTACTCTCTCCGAGAAAGCACTTTAGAAGCCGAGGTGGAGGTAGACCAGAAGATCAAGGAATTAATCCAGGAGGTCTATTTAGCTGGGGAAACAGAGGCAAGCAAACCGGAGTTATTGGCTCAGTATGGGCAGAACGAGAAGCTGTTACCTTCAATTCAGAAAGCACCCGTTTTGGAGCTTAAGCAATTACCTAAGCATTTACAGTATACTTATTTGGGACCAGAAGAGACGCTACCAGTTATCATCAGTTCTGATCTAACCGTCGTGCAGCAAGACCGATTGGTCAGAGTATTACGAGAAAATAGGGAAGCCATCGGTTGGACCTTAGCTGATATAAAAGGTATCAGTCCCACGGAATGCATGCATCACATTTACCTTGAGGAGGGAGCCAAACCCGTTCGAGATTCTCAGAGAAAGATGAACCCGGTCATGAAGGAAGTGGTATTGAAAGAAATTCTTAAGCTATTGGAATTGGGAATCATCTATCCCATATCCGATAGTCAATGGGTGAGCCCAGTCCATGTCGTACCGAAGAAATCGGGGATACATGTTGTGGAAAATGATCAAGGCGAGCTTGTGCCCACCCGATTGCAAACTGGATGGAGAGTTTGCATTGACTACTGGAAGCTGAATGATGCTACCAGAAAGAACCATTTCCCACTGCCCTTTATCGACCAGATGCTGGAAAGATTGGCCGGTAATGCCTATTACTGTTTTCTCGACGGATATTCTGGATACATGCAAATCTTTGTGGCACATGAAGACCAGGAGAAAACCACTTTCACCTGCGTATTTGGAACATTTACATACCGGAGAATGCCATTCGGACTATGCAATGCACCGGGAACCATTCAACGGTGCATGATGAGCATATTCTCCGATCTACTGGAGAACTGCATTGAAGTCTTCATGGACGACATCACCGTATATGGGAGCTCTTTCGACACATGTTTGAAGCATCTAGAGCTCGTCTTGAAAAGATGTGTGGAGAAGAGCCTGGTCCTTAACTATGAAAAGTGTCATTTTATGGTAAGGGAAGGAATAGTGCTTGGGCACGTGATTTCAGAAAGGGGAATTGAAGTGGACAAGGCGAAAGTTGATTCCATAGCAAAATTGCCCTACCTGACAACCGTAAAGCACATACGGGCATTCCTTGGCCATGCAGGCTTCTACCGGCGATTTATCAAAGATTTCGCTAAGATTGCCCAGCCCATGACCAGACTTCTTCAGCAAGATGTGCCGTTTGAGTTTGATGATGATTGTAAGAAGGCATTCACGATTTTGAGGAACAAGTTGGTGTCGGCGCCCATTATTCAACCTCCGGTGTGGGACTTACCGTTCGAGATCATGTGTGATGCCAGCAACCACGCCGTTGGAGCAGTACTGGGACAGAAGAAAGGCAAAGAGAGTTGCGTGATCTACTACGCATCCAAAACACTGAATCCGGCACAATGCAGCTATACCACTACTGAGAAAGAACTCTTGGCGGTGGTGTTTGCCATAGAAAAGTTTCGTTCCTACCTCTTGGGAACAAAGGCGGTGGTCTACACGGATCATGCCGCGTTGAAGTATTTGATGGCCAATAAGGAATCCAAACCTCGACTCATCAGGTGGATCTTACTATTACAAGAGTTCAATATAGAAATAAGGGACAAGAAAGGAGCTGCGAACCTCGTGGCAGATCATTTGAGCAGGTTGCAACTGGAAGAGGATGATGGTATGCCCATTACCGATACCTTTCCAGACGAGAAGTTATATTCCATGAGCGCCCTAGAGGAAGAAGAAGAACTGTATGCTTTAACCAAGCAGGAGCCCTGGTATGCGGATATAGCTAATTATCTGATTACCAAAGAGTTACCCCCAGGATTGACAAGGTTCGAACAAAGGAAGTTACTCGTGCAAGAACGATACTACTACTGGGAGGATCCATATCTCTGGAGAACTGGAGCAGATCAGGTCATACGGAGATGCATACCTGAGGATGAGCATGCCCAAATTTTAGACATGTGTCATGGAACAACAAATAGCGGGCATTTTGGAGGAAAGCGCACGGCCCACAGAATTTTGGAGAGTGGATTCTACTGGCCCACCATATTTGCGGATGCAAGGAAATGGGTACAGAGCTGCCCGAAGAGCCAGATGACTGGAGGAATTACCGCAAAAGATGAGATGCCACAAGTTCCAATCATGCCGGTCGAAATTTTCGACGTATGGGGGATTGACTTTATGGTACTTTCCCAAAGTCAAAGAGCTACGAATACATTCTGGTGGCAGTGGATTACGTGTCAAAGTGGGTTGAAGCTAAGGCAACCACAAGCAATGATGCTCATACCGTGGCAGGTTTCTTGAAGGAACACGTATTCGGAAGGTATGGCGTACCCAAAATTCTAATCAGTGATCAGGGGTCTCATTTCTGTAATGCCACTATCAGAGCTTTAACCAAGAAGATGGGGGTGACACATAAGGTCACCACTGCATATCACCCCCAAGCGAATGGCCAAGCCGAGATTTCCAATAGGGAGATAAAAAGCATCCTGGAAAAGGTGGTGCACCCCAACCGCAAGGACTGGAGTGATCATTTGAGGGATGCGTTGTGGGCATACAGAACTGCTTTCAAAACACCCATTGGAATGTCCCCATTTTGCTTGCTTTATGGGAAAAGATGTCATTTGCCTGTGGAGATCGAACATAAGGCGTATTGGGCAATCAAGCAGATTAACCTCAGTATGACCCTAGCTGGGGAAACAAGGAAGTTGCAGTTGAGTGAGTTAGAAGAGCTTCGGTTGGAGGCCTACGACAATGCGGTGCTCTATAAAGAGCGAACCAGAAGGATCCATGATGCCAAGATCAGGAAGAAGGAATTCTTGGTGGGATAGAAAGTTCTACTTTTCAATTCCCGCTTCAAGATGATGGCTGGCAAACTTCGTTCAAAATGGTCAGGACCGTTTGTGATCAAAGAGATTTTCTCAAACGGAATCATAGAAGTGTATGATCACAATGGAGTTGATACGTTTGTGGTAAATGGGCATCGCCTAAAGCCCTACCATGAACTTGCTGAAGTAGAAAAGGAGAAGGAGGAATGCCACCTCCTCGACCCTGAGTACGAGTAACGAGTGAAGAAGAGTCGAGCTCAAGACGAGAAACAAGAGCGCTTGCTGGGAGGCAACCCAATGTGGTTTCTTCGGTATGGTCTTTACCGAATTTTTATTTCTTCTCTTTTATTTTGTTTTGTTTTTGTTTGGATGCACTAACCCTACAGGGAGACGGGCCAAGATGATTTTGGAAGGAGGCCCAGAGGTTGATCCGAGCCCACTTTGCGTTGCAAAGTGTGTAGGTGGAGAGTTGGGGGTTGGAACGGTCTGGAAGAGGGCTTACGAAGGGAGGTGACGCGAGCGTGTCAGAGGCAGGCGGCGATGTGACTGCAACTCTTCGGTTTCCGCAGAAATTTGAATTTCAAATTTTGGCCATGATTTTATTTCCTTAAAAATTCTTTTTCTGCCATAACCGCCACACTTGCCATATTCAAAGCCTCAACCCACGATCTTCTCTCCCACAAACCCTAACCTCCGAAAACTGCTACACCACGATCTCCACTCGCCTCAAACCCTAAATTTCCATAATTACCGATCACCCTTCTTAAAGACCAACCTTGCCTCCAAAAACCCCACAAAATCCAAAACTTCCGCACAAATCCTAAGTATTTTGATCTCTAAAAAGCACAATGGCAAAAACCAAAGGAGGAGAAGTGGCCACGTTGAGGGATACTGTGGAAGAAGGATTCAAAGTAGTGGAGGCTGGCTTTAAAGAAATCAAAGAGATGCTGACTGCGGGGGCGAGATCCTCCGACCGAAACGACTAAGTACTTTTCCCCTGAACTTGTAGATTAGGTTTTATTTTATCTTTTGCTTTTCTTGTTTTGGCGTCTGTTTAATCTGTGTTTGAATCGAGTCTACTTGCATTGTTTGATGGTGAAAGATTGTGCATGCTGATTTCAGTCTTGGTATGAATTGGTGGATTGAGTATGAAATGCATGATGGTAGTTGTGAGGTTACTGAGAGTACCCCACCGGTGAGATCAGGGCCAAATTGAAAAATGCATGTTTCTGGTGAGAATTTGCTGTGACTAGGGAATCTAGACTTTGTTTGAGGACTCATTTTGCTAGTACATGACTTGTGTGATTTGGGCACGATTCTTTGATTTAGGGCCCCAGATTCTTCTTTGTTGTTTAATGTGAAAAGAATTCCTTGAATGCCAATTTGAGCCGAATTCATTCTTTCTTGAGCCTTGCTATTGCTATATCTAGGAGAAAGAATTTATGAAGTGAATTAAATGGTGAACAGGGAATCATAGGAAAGAAAGAAATTTGGGCACAAAAAAAATAAATATTTATTTGATGAATGAAAATGATTGCCCACAAAAGAATCAAAGAAAAGATTAACCCCATTGAAAGCGGGGGAATAAAGGGTTGGTTGTAGCTGTACTAAGTATGTATGCTGAGTAAGGGTGATACTGAAATTAGCCACTGGACCATATTTACCTCACCTTAGCTCCGTATACCCTATTACAACCTAACAAAGACCCTCTGATGAGTCATGCTAGTATGTTTAACTTGTAGTCTTCAATCAAACTCTTAGAAGAACTGGCACAGCAAATTATGAGTGTATACACTTAGCCCGGTGCTTGAGCGAGAAAAAAGACTACCATCACACTTTATGCATGATCATTACTCTGGTTTGTGGTCTGACTGAACTGAATGATGCATGTTGGTATGATCTGATCCTGAAATCTTTGCAAGTTTCGTGTCTCTTAGTTTTATTTCTTTTCTTTCAACCTTTTCGTCCGTGTCTCCCGTAAATCCACCTACATACTTGAGGGCAAGTATGCTTTAAGTGTGTAGGTGTAACATCCCGATAATTTAGATTTATTTTATAAGTTTAATTAATAGTATTTTCTTGTATAACTTTTTTTTAAATAATTACATGATATATATAGATATGCACCATTAATTTTAGCTAGACTATTATTATTATTATTATTATTAGTATTATTTTTTTGTTTCCTATTAGAACTAGAACTCTTTAAAGACTAGTATAAATATGAAATCAATTTACAAACCCAAAAGGAGACATAGAAACTCGAAGCCAACAGTAAATTTTAGTCGGGTTTTGGAGAGCTGTGGGGCGCAGGAAACGTGAGGAGCTGGAGTCAGATTTTCGCAGGAAATCAAGTTTCGGCAGTTTCGGGAGAACAGCCATAACTTCCTCCACAGAACTCCGATTCAGGCTAAACAGGCGGCTACGGAAAGCTCTCTCGAAGGCTAAGAAGTCGTATTTCTAGGCAAAATACGATTTGAGGACGTTTGAGGCTTCAAACGAAGGCTTGAAGCTGACTGGTCTGTTCAGCTGCGAGTTTGACAAAAACTTTAGAAATTTCAAGAGTTCATATAGGGATGCGTTGGTAGAAATCATCAAAGGGAGTTATCAATTTCAAGAATTAGGTGAGGGATTATATGCTTGTTGTTATATTCATGTATGTTTGAATATGTTTTTAGTTCATATTTGATTATGCTTGCTCAGATACATGTCTAGATACATGTTCATAATATCATGTTCAAGTACATGATCAGAAACGCAAAATATCATGTTCAAGTACATGATCAGAACGCAGAATATCATGTTCAAGTACATGATCAGAAACGCAGAATATCATGTTCAAGTACATGATCAGAAATCAGAATATCATGTTCAAGTACATGATCAGAAACGCAGAATATCATGTTCAAGTACATGATCAGAAATACAAAATATCATGTTCAAGTACATGATCATAAATTCAGAAACACTCAGAATTAAGTATATGTGTATGACAATGTGAATTATTTGCATGTTTAAGCGTATGTGAATATGTGCATGGTTTCTCACTGAGTATATTTTCAATATGCTCACCCCTTATCTTCTCAGTTTTGCAGTTATGGAGTTGAGGTGGCCATGGAAGTTGAGAATGACTAGAGATTTAGTTTTCCCATAGAATTTAAGTTAAACTTGTTAAGTTTTAGTTTATCGTTCTTATTTTATGTTACTACTTTAGTATTGGCAAATTGATTTTTAAATTAGTTTAAATTATGAAAGTCAAGAAATTTTATTTTTAACTATTAGTCCTTCAAGTTTTTAGTTTGAAAAGTTTATGAAAATTGGGGTGTTACAGTAGGTGTGATGCGTCTTCGACTTTTGGGCCATTTGGCCCTATTTTTTCTCTTTATTTGTGTCAGTACAGGTCTGTCCGGGGAAAAAACAAAGTTGTGGAGGAAGGAAGGTCAGTGGAGCGGAAACGGAGGAAATGCGGTCAGAATGGGCATTACCGAGCCCAGATTGCTAAGTCATGTTTACCAGCATGGAGCTTCGGCCAACAAGTACCTCTCCAGTTTAACTTGGGGCATGGGAACCTGGAGCAACCTACCTGGTATGAACCACACCGAAGAGAGCAATCCATCTGATCGTTACCATAAGAAGTAGACAGCCAGAGCCACGAAAGGAAAGTCAATCTCGGAGATTTGGAAGAAGCAAGTGGAAGATGGAAGAAGAAACTGGAAGGATCGGAAGAATGGGAAAGGTTGACTAAGCTTGCAGCTGGACGCCATCTTCAATCGGATGAATCAAAGATTGAGCTAATTAAGGAAAGAAGATCCCGGCGAAGATTTGGAGCTGGCGCAGCTAGGGTTAGGCCTCTACCATTCTGCAGTATAAAAGACTAAGGGTGTGCAGCTTGCACAGCTGCTTGGCACTTGAAACTCTTGTTTTTACTTAGCTATTACTTTAATTCGCCGTGTGTGGCATCCAAAACAATTTACGTTTCAGTACTTTTCCTTATTTCCGTTGTGTTTTGCATTTGAACAAGATTGAAGGCTTGAAGCCTAGGTATTATTTATATATTCAAGTATTTCCTTTCGTTCCATCATGTGTTTAATCTATTTTGCA
Organism: Salvia miltiorrhiza; assembly: GCF_028751815.1. NCBI lineage: Eukaryota > Viridiplantae > Streptophyta > Magnoliopsida > Lamiales > Lamiaceae > Salvia > Salvia miltiorrhiza. The sequence continues at coordinate 2,476,824 of NC_080388.1, forward strand.
TTTATGAATTCTGCAATGTGTGAGTAGTCCCCTAGGTGAGGTTTTAGGGGTGGAAGTAATTGTTGTTAACATGTAAACATTCGGGAGGCATTTGTTCTTTCGGTTGAATCTCGTGGTTCCGGAAGGATCTGTTCGAAACCATGGGCAGTAGGGGCCTAACGGGTGATCTCCGTTCGGTAAAACGCTGTCCATGTTAAGCAAAGGCCAGGGCGTATCAAGGTACAACAACCGGTATGCCCAAGACCGAGTAGCTGAGCAGCGTCAACAAAAGTCGTTGTAGATCCGAAAAGTGGGGAAAGGATTGATGGGATACACTGTCCTTCCTCAGTCTTGGGCTTCTCTAGAGACTATCCATCAACTGTGACGAGGCATAAAGCCATGGTTATCAAACGAGGAAAGCAATCTCGGCGCCGTAGCATGTCTATGACTGGTCGGCTGACAAAGCCGGAAATGGTTGTGTCCAGGAGGCATGTGTCACTCAAAGCGCGGAGTTGGGGACCTTGGGAGAGAAGGTTGGTGAGGGCCATACTTGGTGAGTAACGGGTATGGCTACCATCTAAGGAGAAGTGAAGCACTGCCTTGTGACCGGGGATTGTGTGACCTTCGGACCAAGTGACCACAATGAGATCAACCATCCTATATGTGAAGTATAACCCCTCGAAACGCCCCAATGTCTTTGGGCCACGCCTTGGGTTTATATGGATCATGGACGGATCATCAGTTTGCCTATGACCGAAACGAATGTTAACAATAGTTATGACCTAACCGAATAACCTCACCCCTTGTTATTATTGATCTTGTTTATTTCTTGTGCAGAGTATACAGATTGAGAATTGTGACACCTCAGTTTGTCGTTGGAGAACAAAGTGGTTCCTCACTCCCTGTGGGATTCGACCCTACACTTATCGCTAAGACTAAGTTCTTGTTGTGAGACGTAGGAGCGTGTACTGCTTGTACTGGGCATACACAAGTATTTTGTCCGCACCGCACGACGGGTGTGTGTCAAACGTTCTGTTCCAAAGTATCCAAGGAAGACTCCTGGATCAGCCTTGCTATCGAAAGTGTTTAACCTCTTCTTATCATTGTTGTGTATGAAACACTTAGAACCGAAAGCATGAAAGTAGGCAATCGAAGGCTTTCTGTTCTTCCATAACTCGTATGGAGTTCTTCCATGTCTCTGAGTGAGGAAGGAGCGATTCTGCGTGTAGCATGCGTTGTTGACTGCTTCAGCCCAAAACTTCAAGGGGAGTTTTGACTCGGTTAGCATCGTCCTTGCTGTTTCCTTTAGAGACCGGTTTCTTCTTTCTGCAACTCCGTTCTGCTGTGGAGTTCTTGCTGTAGAAGTTTGATGACTGATTCCTTGTTCATCACAATACTTACGAATAACAGTATTGAGGAACTCAGTCCCACGATCTGATCTGATGCTGATGATGTTGACTTCCTTTTCAACGCTCAGTCTTCTCAGCAGCTTTGGCAGTTCCTCCAGTGTCTCTTTCTTCTTGAAGAGAAAGATAACCCAAGTATATCGTGAATAATCATCCACAACTACTAAGGTGTACTTCCTACTGTTGTAGCTTCTTGGAGTGATCGGGCCAAACAGATCCATGTGAAGTAGATGCAGAATCCTTCCAGAGGAGTGTCCTGACTTTGACTTGAATGACATCCGTGTCTGCTTTCCTCTGAGGCATGCTTCACATTCTTGCTTCTTCTGGAACGCAATAGAAGGAAGACCTTCTACCAGTTGATGCTTAGCAAGTTTGTTGATCGTCTTGAAGTTGAGATGGTTGAGTCTCTTGTGCCATAGCCAGTTGAGCTCCGAGCTGCTCTTGCTGATGAGGCACGTTTCTGGTGGGCTGTCTTCCCAAGAAACGACGTAGAGACTCCCTTGTCTGAATCCTTTCAGAACCACCTTCTTTTGATTGTTTCTAACAGTGAATTCATCCTTCTTGATCTTCACTGTGAAACCACTGTCACAAAATTGACTTACAGACAACAGATTATGTTTAAGACCAGAAACAAAGCTAACATTACTGATACTGGCGTTACCCATGTTGAGCACACCGTAGCCTTTTGTTTCTCCAATTGAGTTGTCTCCGAATGCAACTTTGGATCCAGCTTTCTCAACATACTGAGATAGATATTCTTTGTAGCCTATCATGTGCTTCGAACAGCCACTGTCCAGATACCACGTTCTGATTGAAGCTTTGGCCTCTTCCTTCTTTTTATGTTTCCTGACATTGACCTCTGGGCCATTCATTCCATTGTCGTAGCTGTTGTCAGCCATGCTTTCTGATTCATTGGCCATCAGGGCTCGGCTCTCATCATCTGAGCTGGAACTGTCGAAGTCGGATGATTCTGAAGTGTCCTTGGAAGAGTCAGCATCGTCAGCAACCATCACTTTCTTCTTCGAAAAGCTACGATCTTTCTTAGCTTTCAGTTCTCTGCGCTAAGCTGGAGTCAGATCAGGGCATTCATGTCGAAAGTGCCCTTTCTTTCTACATCCAAAGCATTCCAAGTCTTTGATGTCGTAAGCGGCTGACTTCCTTTCTCCGCTTCGATATGTGGAATGTCTGGAGTTCCCTTCTCTTTCTTTTCCTTTGTAGTGCTGCTTGTGAAACCTTCTGTACTTCCGGAACTTGGACTCCATCTTGTTGAATCTTTCAGTCAACAAAGCATATTGACTGAAGAAGTCCTCTGGGTTGAGTTCCGTTGGCTCCTTGATTTGCTTCTTGCCTTCTCTGGTTGAGGCCTTCAGTGCAACTCCTCTTGAGGTTGATGGACCATCTTCGTCTGATCCTCCAGCCTTCTTGATACTAAGATTTCTCAGAAGGTCGAACTCATTTGCCATGAGATCGGAGAAAAGCTTGTTTGTCGGGAGCTGACTGAATCCTGGCTTATGCTGATGAGCGACTGAGTAGATCTGCCATTCTCCACGTGGCAGTGCTCGAAGAATCTTCAGGTTGATTTCTCGTTGAGTGTATTTGTCTTTGGAAATGGATTGAACTTCATTCAAGATGAGATTGAATCTTTGTTCCATTTCCTCGACAGATTCATTCTTGAGCATGAGGAAGGAGTCGAACTTCTGGCAAGCTATGGATAGCTTATTCTCCTTGATTTCCTCAGAACCTACGCACATTCTTTCCAGAATGTCCCACATCTCCTTTGCAGTTCCGCACTTGATGATCTTCATGACATACTTGTCGGGAACGGTGCCGGAGATGATGCTTTTGGCGAGATTGTCTAACTCATCTTGCTTCCTTTCTTCTGTGGTGAAGTCTGCCTTTGACTTGGGCTGGACCTCATCGTAAGGATCCTGTCGGAGATCAGCAGGAACCCTTTTGATAGTTTCGGTGATGGTGATCGGTCCGCTGGTGATGACTTCCCACATTCGGCAATGTTGGGCGGTGAGGAAGCTTTCAAGCCGAAACTTCCATATGTCGTATTTTTCAATACTAAACATAGGTAGAGAAGATAATCTGTTGCGGTTAGTCTCCATCAAAAAAGAGAGTACAGATAACAGCAGATAGAGCAGTTAGCAAGCACAAAAAGAAAGAGTAAAACTTTTTCGAGACCTTTAAGGAAAAGGATCTAGTTCAAATAGAAACTAGTCAGATGCAGATAGTTCTTGCGAACAACCTGCTCTGATACCAATTGTTAGGTCCGGGGGGTCTCGAATAGGTGTATGGGGGGGGGGAATACACCTATAGGCTATTTTTATGACTATCTACTGACCTCAATCAGAGGGATCTCAGTCAGAGATTAAAACGAAACTTTACACGCAAACAAAGACTCCTGTTTTACTGAAATCAGTTTTGACCAACAGGGTTGACGACTGATACTGAAAGCTCTTCAGTAATGAGTTATCAGTTAAGTTACTGGAACTTAACTGATTCAAATAAGGGCTTCAGTCGTGTTTGCAAAGATAGAGATGATATCGCTCTTCCTTACTATCAGAGGATAGTTCAGTCAGATTGATATCATACGCAGCGGAAATTAAACTTAGTTTCGCAATAGCCTCGGTGGAGCAAGTTGTTGGATTAAGGTTTCTCTTTGCTGTTAGTCAGTGTTCAGTTTTATCAATTGAAATAGCACAAGTATGAATGTAAAACTGAAAGCTGTAAATAACACAGAGACTTTTACGTGGTTCGGAAAAACTCTTTCCTACATCCACGGCTGGTTGATCAGACCAACAATCCACTCCGCAAGTGCTTGCCTGGTGCACTGCAAACCGTACCCGTGTGCTTGCCTGGTGCACACAACCGTAAACTGAAGATAACCCCTCTTCAGCACCCACACACCTCGCGTAGGATTTCCCTGCTAAGCACACCTCGTGCTCAGACTTTTCACTCAGAGTTCAGAGTACCTTCCTGAACTCCGAATCACTCAAACACTCTTATGGGGGAGAGGTTTAAACGAGTGCCAACTATACTTACAAAGAACAAGTTCTTTGAAGCAAGTTTGACCTTTGGCTTCTGGGTAAACAGACATATGGCTAGGGTCTAAGAGAATGTATGTAATCAGCAGTGACTGATTTTGGCTTTGGAATTCTCTTCTTCGATTCAAGCTTTGGGCGGTTAAGCTTTAGGCTGAGTAGCTATTTTGGCAGAGCTTCAGCTTATGTCGTTGAATCGGTGAAGATTGAAGTGATCCTCGAGCGCTATTTGTAGGAGAACACTTGAATAGATCCATTGGCGTAAATCATCCTCAAGATTTCTTCCGTTGGAGAGCAATTCGAATTTGGGCTGAGGCTTCAATCTTCGAGGTTCCTTGTCTGTGTGGAAACGGCTCTCTTTGATGGACAGGAGATGTGACTGTTCGCTATTTTATTTAACACGCCGCAAGTGTACGGGTGCAATTGTGTACAGTAGCAAGCAAGGTCGTATTCCACAGAGACTGATTTAACCAATTCCTATCCTAAATTATTCTACTCTATCTGGACAAACGAAATTGAGAGTTTCTTGTTGTAAAGAACAAAATAAGTAAACAGCAAGAAAGAAAATAAATCAAGCTGCGAAACAGAGAAACAGATAAGAGAAGATTTCCCAAGGCAAAGGTTTCAACATATTCTCCTAACTAACATGTTCAATTCAATTAATAAGACGATTCCTAAGGCAATCTCTAAGCTAGTTCATACTCACTTCTGTGGCATACAAACCGTTGATTACATGCAAGGCTACCGTCCCCGGATCGCACTTCTAACATGCAACTCCTAAAAGCTCACAGGATTAACGCCCTCACAAATATCAATTCCCTTTAGAATTAAATATATGTGTTATATGTTCTTAGTTCAGGTAATAATTATCATCTCCCGATCTCAAATTAGAACCTATGATTATGCTAAATTGGTGGCCAATCAATAAAGCAAACAATAATAACAAGAACATAAAAAGGAATAACAATCTCAATTAATCGAATCAAACAGTCAGAAATTCAAACCATGTTTACTCCCTAAACCCTGGGAAAAAAGGATTCTAGCCACACATAGACATATGAACTAGAATACAATTCTCAATCAAATAAATAAACATTCAACAAGAAAAACCGTAGTAAAATCGAGAATCTTCAGTCTTGCTCTTGCTCTGTTCTCCGTCTCTCTCAGCTCTCAGGAAAAGTAAAATATGATATAAATGATAAAAAGGTGCAGAGAATAAGTTCTTGGGGAATATTTATATGCCCTAGGTCTTGTAGCTCTCAAAAATACCCAAAATCGCTAAAAAAACGAATTTTGGGCGGAAATACGGCGACTCGCGCGGCCACGTCGCGCGGCCGCATGGCTGGCCCGCGTGACGAAACAGAACTCCTGACAGCTTTGCGCAGTGATTTTGTTTTGGCTCGTTCTCCCTCGTCCGAACTCCGATTTATGATCCGTTTGCGCTCACGAACTCCTCTCGAGACGAACTACAACTTGTATTTCAACCAATTCTTCCAAATTCTGCTTCATTATTTCTGAAAATTCGTTCAAACACAAGCAAGTAACAAGTTCTTGACCATAAACGAATATAAGCTCAAATAGACCATCAAACACACAAAATCCTCACAACTAATCATCAAAATTGACACACCAAGAGGTAAAAATGCATGTTTATCAGTGACATCTCTGAAA